>NC_057865.1:24705000-24932500 GCF_019393635.1 Dromiciops gliroides | reverse complement strand
TATGTAACCCAGCGGAGGGCAGTGCCAAATGTGAACTTTGGAGCCAATGGAGATATGCAGTCACAATTATAATTCTCAGGTGTGACATCACACATAGGGATTGCCAAATCAATTAGATATGGTCTCTGTGCATTTCTCTAATCCAAAACAACCAACTCTTTTGGGGGCACACTGGGGAAATGAGGATTTCCCTTTGGAAAAAATACCACCCCGCTTTGGAACAGTTTCAGTTTTTAGAACTCAGATGACATTTCCTTCATAATTCAATTATCTTCCTGTTCCATTTGTAGCCTCTCTCCTCAGTCTTTAAAATAAATAAATATGCAAAGGGTGAAGTGAAGCTTGTCTGAGTGATCTGTGTTGTCCCCAGAACCCCTTGATAAGATTCAAGTCGTGCCCTTCATGATGTAGTTACCTCTCATTTATTCTCTATCTGATTGAACCATGTCTCAGTGGACAGCCAGAGTGTTCAGAATGTTAGGGCTGTGTTAAACATTATTGTTATCTTATGATCTATTTATTTTTGTTGCATGTGTGTTTGTGTGTGTGTGTTCTTTTTTTCTTTCTATAGCTAGCTGGCTCTCCCTGCCCCTCCAAGGTCGACTTGCATTGTATTTTACCTTTGTGAGTGCTTAGCCCTCGCTGCCCTGCCACTGATGCAGCAGCCTTCAGTCCCTTGCTCTCCGGTTCTCTTCCCTTTAGCTGAAAATGCTTGGGGGATTGACAAAGTCAGTTGTTTCCTTTCCTTAAAACCCCAGGAAGGCAAGGACATGGAAAAGTGGGGGAGAAATATAAAGTCCATCCCCCTCACCCCCTTTTCCTTTTTTTTATTTTTTTGGAAAAAAAAGGCTTTCAACTCTTAGATGAAAAAAATATAAATTCCATCCATTTTATTCATGTAGCTACATTTTGCCAAATGTTTCAAATATTATATCATCTTTCTAGACATCCCTTTCCACTTCAGAAAAAAATATTCAGAAACGAAACTTCGACTTGAGATGAATGAAATTGTCATCCATTTTTCTAACCTGTTACTATTGGACAACAATGAATACCACACAGTTTATTAATGATGTGTGCAAGATAATCTTTGCTAGTGAAATGTGAATGCATGAGGAGGGGAAGAGAAAGGCAGACAGACACATACCCATACAGATTTTTTTTTCTCTGCTCACTATTGGGGTCCTAAAGAGTTGAGAGTTGTGCAGACAGGCAGCATCTGGATCTTGTTACTTTCAAGCTAGCCAAAGCCATCAGTTTCTGGGACATTCTAAAAGAAGTTAGATCCATTATACAACCAAGTTGATATTTGGATAATCAAATAACAGGGTGCTGCTAGCATGCCTTATCAATTTCTTCCCCTTTCCTGTTAATGTACATTGCTGACAAACTGTAGAATTGCATGAGGTCCATAGACTTCCCAACTTTTTTTTAATCCCATTCTTTGAATCTCAGTGTGTAAAGACATTCCCCTTATGTTAGTGCTTAGACACAGGAGAAGGAGGGTGAAGGGTCATAATAAAAAGTCATATAGAGAAAGGCCTTTCTGGAATGTTGAGTTGCATAGTGTGAAACCCAGAATGATACCCCTCAGCATAGGAGAATTATTGGGATGGTTTTATATTTTTTCTCCCAATTCTCTCCCTCTCTTTTTTCCCCCTTCTCTCTTTTGGTGGATATCCCTCTGCTTTCTTTTACATCTTTGAAGAAGTTTGGTGATTCTCCAGACTTACTGTATTCCTCCAAGACTTGTCAAATCAGTATAACAATGTAAATACAATACCTATTGAAAATAATGCTAATGAGTAAAGAATTTGCAGGAAGGGGATGGGTGTTTGTGTGGTTTTTTTTGTGATATCATATGTGAAGTTGCTTTCAGAAAAAAAACCAAGATGTCCTTGGGCTATTTTGGAGTTTTTTAATATTTCTGAGGAAATACTTTGTAAAAATATAAAGAAATCTCACAATTGTGCGTCATTAGGTTTGCTTCAAAAACCCGAAAGTACAGTTATACACATGCCTCTTTTTCTTATCATGGAAGAGGAAATGAGTGCAATTAAAGAATACAAATTCCTCCCCTACTCTTCAGGGTAAATTAAATTTCAGGAAAATGGAAAGGTAATTGGGACCTTCTGTTGTGACACTTCCCCTCTCTTCTCCTCCTCCCTTGTTTCTATTTGATGTTGATTTCTTTTGGATTCTCTTGACTTAGATCACTTAAGAAAATCACAAAATGTATATGATTTCTTTTGAGCAGGCCACAAAGCCTGTGTGGGTGAGCAAGACCATTTGGGGGGAATTCATGCTGTCTTCAACCCGGCTCCTTGCTCCAGAAAGCGTCCAGGGCGGAGGCTTCCCTCGCTTTCATTTTCTGCAAATTTATGGCACCTTTGGACGAATTTCAAACTGCTTAAAAAACATGCTATCGTCTATGGGAGGGAGGTGCATGTTAGGGGATAGGATATAAAACCAGATGGATTATGCAGCTGAGAGATCCAGTTATGCTGCACTCCTAATACCAAATGTTCGCATCTTAAAGCTGTTTGGGTTTGTGCCTTCTCTCTCTCTTTCTCTGTCTGTCTGTCTCTCTCTGTCTCTGTCTGTCTGTCTCTCTCTGTCTCTGTCTATTTTTCTCTGTCTCTGACTCTCTCTCAAATATTCTGTTCTATAATCCCTTGAAAAAGGGCACCATAACTTTGGCCCGAGAACTTTGAAAAATGGATGACAAAACACATGGTATTTAAGGACTGGAAATGATTTGGTCAGAACAAAAATGGCTTTAACCAAAAGAAACAAACAAAAAATTGTAGGCTGCCTCCTTCCCAGAGTTACCTGGCAGGGGCCTGGTCTCTCTTATATTTTGTATACCTCTGCCAGAGTGTGAGAGCTAAAAAACTGGTTTACTGCATCTAATGATGGATAGATCTATAGATAGATAGATGATAGATGGGTAGATAGATGTGTGTATATGTATGTATACACATATACATATATATTCCCATATACATATATGCATAAAATAATTCATACCTGTGACAACCTTAGTCTAGGATATGCTCCCTACAGATGTATAACATTGCCTTTTCTGTAACTCTTTCTTTTAGTTGCCTGGAACTTTGAACAGATTAGTGACTTGCTCAGTGTCAGATAATGAACATGTATTGGTGACAGGATTTGAACCCAAGTCTTCCTCATTCTAGACTTTTACTTGATCCAATTTGCAATAGTGGTTCTCATACTATTAATGACTATTAGAATATATCCTTGTCACTTCTCTCATTCCTATCCGTTCTCATGTACCTCTTTTTCTGTTGAAGGTATTTTATTGTTTAGACCCTTCAAGATCATCAGCTAACTCAGATTTTCTTCTAAAGATGATGTTGAACTGGTGAAATGCGAGAGGTTAAACTGTTCCCTTACTTTCTAAGGAAACTCTCTAGAGTTTGAAGCATGTCTTATTCTTAAATGCATGTTCTAGGCAGTCCTATTTGCTTCAAACATCAACAGTAACAATAACAATAGCTATTACTTGAAACAAAGAAAACCACCCAGACTCCCCAAATAGCTTTCTTCTTTTGTCCTTTTGCTCCCCTCGCCCTTTTGCTTCTCTCCCACCAAGGCTTTCCCTATTTTCTGGTCGCCTTGCTCAGACTGCCTTCCCTGCTTTGGGCCATCTGGTTCTCCAGAAGGTCCTGAAGAAAGGGTTTCAGATGCTGGGATGCCTGACAGGGCTTCTCTGGCTGGTGGTATTCAGATTGTGTTTGGTGCCTGGTGTGAAGTAGGGGTCAGGTGTAAAGAGTCATTCATCAACCACACTCTGATTTCAGGCTGTATTTCCAACCATCTGCAGCCTGGCCTGTCGCCAAGGCTCTCACAGTCTAGTTTGAGTCCCATGTGATAGGACCAAGGTAAAAGTCAGCAGTTAGGGATGCAGAAGGAAGGGCAAGACAAGAGAAGCAAAAAAAAAAAGGGGGGGAGGGTGTCCCCATCGTGGGAATAATGTTTGACCGTAGACATTGATTGAATCCAAAGCTAAGAATAGGGTACCTGCTTTATTTGGTCTCCAAAAGTACCAGGAGCTCAACTTAACCCATCAGCTTGCCAGGCCACATGCAAGCAGAGATGCCTGGTTGGGCACTAGCATGGAGGAAAGACTTTGGAATTTCCATAGGATTTATTGATTCCTATTTGCCCTGGAATCTGTAGCTGAGAATTTGCCAGTTTTTTGAAAAATGGACAAGGAAACCCTACATTATAGGTGCCTTTGAAAGTCTGAAACATACAGGCCTGTTTGTCTGAGAGTCCTCCTGGCCATAGATTTTTAGGGATAAGTTCTATTTCTGTTGCTCCAAGGGGTAACACGATAGTATGGAACTATTATCCGTCTTCTTGTTGATTTCATTTCAGTGTGTTTTCTTAATGCTAATCAGTTTAAGAAAGAGAATAAAATGGGGGAAAGGGCCTCTCTTCCCTTTTCCCTTTTTTTTTTCCTCCAAACTTTTTTTTTTTCTCTTGTAGCTTTGGGCATAAGTTTTCTCTGGCACATCTCTGCTATGACATATCCAGATTATTTTCTTCCCACCAGACTGGATTTGGTTCCTGCATGTGTAGGAGCAACAGTGTTTGGAAGGACCTGCTTGGTCTCTGTCTGCAGCACCTTTTCAACTCTCAATTCAATTCAGACTATTGATTAAGCACATGCTGTGTACTGAGCATTGTGCTATAGGCATGGAAAAGATTTAATAGCTATTGTCTAGTGGGGACGAGGAGACAGAGCAGTGACCTGGAAATCAAGAAGACCACAAGTCACTTAACCTTTCTCAGACTCAGTTTCCTGTTTTGTAAAATAAGGATAATAATACCTGTTGTATCTAACTGACATGGTTGTTATAACATTCAAAAAAGACCATGTATATAGATTGCGTTAAGAAATGTAAAGTCCTATGTAAACACCTATTATTATAGAAATATACCTAAATACTTATGATAACAAATCCATAAATAGAAACATACATAAATACTTATGATAAAATAATCCGATGAATATATTAGAGAAGGATATTAAGACAATTGTATGTTATCTGCATAGATTAAAATATCTTTGTTCTCTTTTAAAAGATTTCATTTGGGGGAAAATAAGTTGAACTGGGACTCAGATTTCCATGGGGAGAGGGGGAAGGCACCAAATAGCAAAGAGATAAGAAAAAGTGGGTGGGAGGTAGGTTCATTCTAGGTCTTGCTGTTAGAGGCCTGGATAGCATTCGCTTTGCACTGATATGATTTTACACAGGCCCTTCTGACATTATCGGTCTTTCTGGCAGAGGTTGTGGGCTCTGTCCCAAACATGCCAATTCCAAAGCTTCCAGTAAGTGAACCTAGTTTTTTTTTTCTTTAAATAATCATCTAACCCATTTTTCCCCTTAAAAGAAAGCTTATTTAGTGGTAGAAATTTTATTCGCATAAAATGGTTGATGTTTATCCAAAACTCGCTTCCAATACTACATTAAAATTTTGTTTTGTAACAGTCTCATGAGCCCCAGCTGTTTGTGATTAAATCGTGTAATATCAAAAGCATGTGCGAAGACATGCTTTTATGATATAGCGAGCTGTTCAATAACAAAGGGTTGCAGATGGGCCTTGGAAAGGGCTGAGGAGCCAAGGTTTCCTGGTGTGCTGTCACCCGACATACTGCATGCTGGGTGTCCCTGTCTTTTTGTGTCTTTTTGTTTGTTTGTACACTTCCTCCCCTGAATTGTTTTCTAAGCCTAAAAGTATTGAGAATGTTTTTTTTTTTTTTACAGTTGATAACTCTACTTGAATGGGAGCTTAAGAACTAGACACATTGAAGAACAGACAATACTTAATTAGTTTTTAAAAACTGTGATCCCTAAGGATTGTTACCTAAATGCAGCCTGTCCCAAAAATTTTAGTGCAGGTATAAGGGAATAAAGCTTAAGCCTGAACTAAGACTTTGGGAACACCCTGTACAAAACGCAAACATTTAAGTGTGGGCAAGGTAGAAAGAATATAAACCAAAAAGACAATGATTTTCCACCTCCTCCACCCCCAGCCCCAAATTCAGGAAGGCAAGCATGATTTGTTCCACCTCGATTTGTATTTATAAGCCACTTGCCCTTCACTTTCATGGTGTTTTCTGTCATTTTAATAAAGTGGTCATGATTTGTTCACATTTTTTTAAGTCCATGGACATTTGGTAATTTAGATCTCAGTCTACAATGCCTTTTTTTTCCCCCAAAATAAAACAGTGTGCTTCTTTGTAAAAGGAGCAAAAAATAGTGGTGATGAAGACCAGCCTGTGAGGGGCAGTGAAAGAACTGACTTTTTAACCAGAAAGCAGCAAACTGACTTTGTATAAAGTGTTTGGAGAGGCATGTTTCTGGAATCACAAGCTAGGATAGCGTATTTGCTTTTCACTGTGTAAATGAGTACACAGTGCAGTTATTTTGACCAGAGCTCTCCCCCTCTTCTCGGTTACCTCAGTCATGTCATTGTGATTCTATTAATATATTTATAATCATTAAATTTCAACTTTTCTTAGTGGAGGCCTAAGTATATCTCAGGTGTGCTATCACTCATCATCTCATCCCTGCCTGGGGTTATTAGCTCTAAAGTCCTCTTGAAATTCTTGCTTTTCATTACTTTGTTTTTACTAATTGGTTTTCATGTTTTATTCCCAAACCTAGTCAAATGTAAAGTCTTTGAAGGATTCCTTAATTTTTGTCTTTGTGTACCCCTAGTACTTGGCCAGGTGCCTTGCCTACATTTTGTTTTCCTAGGAATGGATCTCTCTGCTTTACTGATATGCAGAAGTGCCTAGTAGGAAACTGCCTCTATCAGTGTAGATTGATACCTCCTTTCACTTACTCTCTAGAGAGGTTAAGCATCTTGCCAGTGTCTATACACCCAGGATGTCATAGACAGGTTTAAACTTGGGCTTCTCTAACTTGGAGAATGACTCTCCACTCTCTACTCCCCAATGCACTTACACTAATATTGGACACTCTCTTCTCCTGATGAGTTTAGTTTTTGAGGTCTGTTAGAACAAATTCCATTTCAGGAGTTTTCAGAAGAATGCCAGAGGCAAAGGGGTAAAAGTTAAGAGTGAGATTGTCTCTTCATGTAGAGAAATTCTTTAATTTCAGGATTCACTTGGTAGAGATGTTCATTTTTAGGGGAACATTCCTGAATCTCTCTCCCCTTACTCCTAATATTCCTTGACTGTGGATCTGTTGACTGGGTAAAAGGTTCCATTTCAGAGTATTAGTGAGACTGAAGGGGACCTTCAGTTTTGGTGGCTCTGAAATTTTTGTTCTATTATTCTGATGTCGTTTGGACTGTGAGCCAAATTGTGCTTTGCCAATTGTCTGGCATGGTGGCAAATCTAAATGTATTCATCTTGCTCAATGGTTCTATCCAAGATCACCAACACAAGCACATTTATCACTTGAGCGTGGGTGGAGAGGTGTTCCCAAAGGTGGAACAGAATGAAAGGCATCTTTTCATCATCATCTTTGTACTTTTTTTTTTTTTTAACTTTGGTTGTTTTCTCATTTCTTTTCTTTGACTGCCTAGAGGTAGAGCTTCTCCAAGGGGCTTAATATGGATACTGTTGGGTTGTGTTTCCTTTCAACAGGTGGCTTAAAGTTGAATAATTAAATACCTACTTTGCTAAAGCAGCAGTCTGTAGTCATCCAGGCCAGGTAAACTAGGCCAGTGATTTTTGACCTGAATTTGGCTAATGAGTCTGACCTTTGGTTCATACTCATAGGAGGCTGAGAGGAAGATGGCCAATATTTAAATAGCTATTGATGGGCAGGGTGCCACTTTGACAAGGATTTTCCCAATGAGCAAAGCTCTTAAGAAATTGAATTAGATCCCTGAGTGAAAGCTGGGATTAAGAAATCCTCCATGGGAAGGGAGAGTACTTAATAATGTATCACCCTCTTCAATCCCCTCCCCCTTTCCACCACAGAGGAATAGTTGTTTCTTTAATGAAGACACTTATTTTTATCTTTGAATCGACAGCACCTCTCACAGTGCTTGGAATATAGTTAGGTGCTTAATAAGTGCTTATTGAATGTATGAGTGAGGAAATGAATGTATGAATGAAAAGTGGAACAGAGGCTGTCTGTTTCAGGGTGTAGGTGTTTCCTCCTTAATGAAAGTCTTCAGGAAAAGGATGGATGAACCCTTCCTGGTTCATCCCCACAGTGGATTCTTGGGCCATACCAACTGAGCTTTTCATACCCTTCCAATACTGAGATTGTGGGATTCTCATTCTCCAGGATGTAGACATGAGAAAGAATGAATTTCCTCTTGTTTTCTTACTAGGCCCTACCACACCTATTTTCCTCTCAAAGACTCCAATAATCTATGCTAAGTTAGCTATAAACTGAATTCAACAACATAAATGTTATCAAGTACCCGCTACCCCTAATTTAGATAAATGCTTTGGTGAATGAGTAGAAGAAAAGCTTACTCTTATTTGCTAAGGATTCTTTGAAGTCATACTCTCACCTTTTCCCTTTTCTGTGTGGAGAGTAACATATTTTAAAAGAGAAATAAATACCCTAATATGCAAAACATTGGTGGTGAGGGCTGACCACAATTGACCTTTATTAGTGATTGACAGGGACATAGCCCTTGGCTATTTATCACTTTCATTACCTTGGGAAAGTTTTTTCCCTTCTTTTTTTTGTTTGTTTGTTTTGTTTTGTTTTGCAGGGCAATGAGGGTTAAGTGACTTGCCCAGAGTCACACAGCTAGTAAGTGTCAAGTGTCTGAGGCCAGATTTGAACTCAGGTCCTCCTGAATCTAGGACCAGTGCTTTATTCATTGTGCCACCTAGCTGCCCCCAGTGTTTTCCATTCTGACCTTTAGTTTCCTCATTGCTAAAATGAAGGATTTAGGCTAAATAGTCTACAAAATCCACTCCAGCTTTAAATTGATGATACTATATTAGTGTTTCCTTTGGGTTTCTTTGCTTAAACTTTTCGTGGATATAGTTGCAGCATGTTGGGTCAATCAGGCATGAAAGTCTTATGGGAGAACATTGACAAGAATTAGAGTTATGCAGGATGATTAGGCATGCAGAGTCTCATCAGTTAGTTACCTGGGTGGCCTTGGACAAGTGGATTAATTTCTCTGGGCCTCTGTTTTGGTGGTGACAGGCTGCCTAGGGTCTTCTAAGAAGTCTTGGACTTCAAGTCAGGAAGACCTGAGTTCAAATTCTGCTTCTGTCATTTGCTAACTATGAGCATAGATATTTTTCTGAGTTTCAGTTCTGCCATCTATAGAAGGGGATAATGAGAATTGTATAACTTGTCTCATGGGGCTGCTGTGAGGAGAGCACTTTGTAAAACTTAAAAGACGATAAAAATGTAAGCTGACTTTAAAAAAAAATAGAAGACAGAGAACAGTGTTTCATATAATGGTCCTCTGCTCCATTCTGAGATAGTTGTTTTGTTTTGTTTTATTTTTTTCCTATGCAATGATGAAAAATGTACAGGATTCACTTAGGATCCTAATATGTTCCAGGAACCCTGTAAAATTCTGGAAATAAAAAGAAAGGCCAGGGGGCAGCTAGGTAGGAAGAAGGTCAATATGAGATCAAGTTGGAGATTGAGATAAATCCCGAGGTACAATGAAGCATGAATTTTCAGTAATTTATTCAGCATTTAATAAATCCTACTATGTACAATAAATGTAAGGAACATATCATGATTAACTTTGTAACTTCCCCTAAATGACCTGTTTCATGCATCTTTGTTTAAGTAGGTAATTGATAAATCTCAGCTCCTGTGCCCTGCTTTTGCGCTGGATTTCCCCCATACCTGGAATGGTCATCCCTACTCATTGGAACCCATAACTGCCTTCACAGCTCTGCTTACATGACATTTCCTCCATGAGACCATGTCTGATCCCCCAGCAGTTAGATTCCCCTGTCACCAAATGACTTAATCTTTACTTTCTACATACATGTATACAAGTGTATAGAAAGTGTACATGTTATATCCCTCATCTCCATTCCCAATAGAATATAAGCTACTGAGGGGCTAGGATTGTTTTCATTTTTATCTCTGTGTCCCCAACATCTAGTATATTTCATCATAAATAGTAACCTAATCAATGCTTATTTAAATTGATGTTTAAATGATCAATGGGATATGGAGAGGGACTGACCTTTTTATTCCAATGGGCAATCCTCAGTGAAAAATATTTTCTACCACTATAGGTTGGCACCTTCTCTTCAACACCTAGGCTCAGAGAGATGCCTAGGACCTGGTTCTTCCTGTCTGAGACCAGCTCTTTATCCACTTTGTAATACTGAGGTATAATACCCTTCCATCAAAGAGTTTACCATCTATGAGGATTTCTTAAATTAGCTAAGGGCTCACATTAAATAGTACATCTATGGAAATTTGTATGCTTCTTGGGGCTGTGGTTTGGTGAACTCTTTATTGGGAATCTAGCTGTACTTTGATATTAGACATGATTTTCATAGCTTTTCTGATCTTCCCTTGGAGTATTATACCAAGAACTCCTGTCAAACAGGTAAGTCATTTAATTCCTCTTGGACAGATGAGAAAACTAAATTGCATTTTCTTTGACTCAGCCAGGATCCCTAGTAAGCATGTGACAGTTCCAGGTTTAGAACCCTTTGCCCCTGAATTCCCAGTCTGCTGCTAAGTCTATTGAGTCATAGTGCATCTTTAGCAAGAGGAATGTTATATTTTTAATCTGAGGCAAACAGGAAATTCTGGCAAACAAGAAAACTAAAATGTTGATTTCCCTACTCTTTACAAAATGTTAACTCTTGTATTGAGGCTTGCTTATTCCACCATCTTTATGTTACTTTCCCCCTCCACCACCTCTCCCTATTCTAAGAATAGAAAGTTTCTATGCTGGCGAATTTGTTTTGTTTTGCTTTTAAAGTCATTTCAGAATCCAGAGTTATGTAGTGTAGAGTTACATAGAGTTAGAGAAAGAAAGTGGGGTGAGCAGTGAATATGGAAACAAGTGTGTCCCTTTCACAGCAAAAAAATAGTCAAGCATGATACCTAGAAAAATATTGTTCCTATCATATTTACTATGAAAATAACAACCTAAGATTTACAACACGCTTTCTATTACCTTTCTCATTTGAAGACTGTATGGAAGATTACTATTAGTCTGATTTTTACCACAAAGGCCTTAGTGAAAAAACTTATGAATGGGAGTCAAAGAGGCTGGGCTGCCAGGGATCAATTCTAATGGGCATTGTTGGTGAGAATACCCAATATCACAAAGTTTGTAGATTGGAAGGATCTCATGGACCATGTAGAAGCACAAATGAAAAGATCTCTAATCAATGCAATCACAGATCCATTAGTGTATGAGACCCAGAGGAAGAACCTGAGTCACAGAGAATGTCTGAAGTAGGATTTGAACTCAGGTTTTCCTAAACCAAAATCAAATGCTTTGTTCATGCTGCATTGGAACATTTTGACATTTTAAAAAAGGCACCAGACTCATTTCCAGATTTAATTACTTAACTTTCCTGAGAGTAACACATAAAAGAGTATAGAAAATTCACTGAAACAGTCTCTTGATGAAACATCTGAGAAAGAGTTCTATTGGATCAGCCTTTGGCATATCACGTGGGAGTTCCATGCCTGGAAGCTATACGTACCCACAGAATGAGTTCACTACAGACAAATGTATAGACTTGCTTCCTGGAGAAGAACACAGGCATAAAGTCAAGGGGGAAAGGAGGGTCTCAAGAATGTGGCATCTTTCAGGATCCCTCCTGTGGTTTTCATGTTCTTTGAGATCAAATGACTTACAAAGGGATTTCTATGGGCTAAGTGAGCCAAAGCAGACTTTAACCTATTTGTTTTTGCTTTTTTTTGTTTTTCGGAAAATTGGAAATCAGGAGGCCCTCAGTGCACTTTATAATAAAATGAGGAGAGTAATCCCCTGGACTTTGCACATCCAGGAACTCAGGATATCTTTCCAGAACATAAGATCAACTGGCATCAAATGATTTAATTAAGAAGTATGACTCTTTTGTTCCTTTTGTTACAGATAAGGACTTTACATAAACCTTAGTGATCCAAGAATTTCCATTTTTTCTCAGCTTATTATGCCGTAGTAAAATAAGGATTTATACCTTTCCAACCTTTAGTCATGTGCTTTGTCAATATCATTGTAAGCCCCTCTCTTTTGTTTCCCACATCGAAGTTGCTATCTGTGTAGAAGGCTTTCAAGTAATGAAGTGATCAGAAAGAAGTGAGATGAAGAGGGGAGAAGGGAAAAGAGAGGGAAAGGAAGAGAGGAGAAAAGGAAAAGAGAAGAAAGAAGAAAGAGAAGTGGATAGAAGAAAGGGAGATGTGAATGATGGCAGCGATGGTGATGATGATAATATGATTAACAGTTATATAGTGCTTTTAGGTTAGCAAAGAATTTTACAAGTATTTTCTCATTTGATAGTATGAGAAGGAATAGGAGAGAGAGAGAAATGGAACAAAAGTGGAAATGACTTTCTGGCCTGTCGACCAAAACCCAAGTTCAAAATTTTATCTTTTTTCAAAAGAATATTTATTACTTTGTTAAAGGATGATTGATTTGTTAATTGAATCAAATTAATATTTACTAGAAGATATTAAAAGGAATGTTATTAACATAACTTTTTTTCCAGAGTAGTTTAAGAGCATGATTGGGGGAAGCAAGTTATTTTATTAAGCACATGTAGTTAAGTATGTTTTATTGTTGTTTAGTTGTTTTAAATTCTGTCCAACTCTCCAGGAGCCCATTTTGGATTTTTTGTTTGTTTGTTTGTTTGTTTTTGCAGATATGAGAGTGGCTTACCATTTCCTCTTCAGCTCATTTTACAGATAAGGAACTGAGACAAACAGAGTTAAATAATTTGCCCAGGGTCACACAGTTAGTAAATTGTAGGAGGCCACATTTGAACTCATGAAGATAAGTCATCCTGATTCTAAGCCCAGTGCCCTAACCACTCTGTCACCTAGGTGGCCCAATTAGGTTCTTAATAAATGCTTATTGAATGATTATATGAATGTGCTAATGAGGTAATGAATGTATGAGCTAGGCATTGTACTAAGTGTTAGAGATATAAATATAAGAAAGCATGATAATCCATCCCCTCAAAGATCTTTCATTTTAATGGAGGAAGAATAGCTGGAAATTAGGGTGGGGAGAGGTGGCTGATAATGGAGATATCTGGGAAGTTTCCTAGATAACTGTTTCAAGGAAAGAAAAAACTGGAGCTTAGCTAGTAGAGCCTGGACTTCAGGGTCTAAGTCCAAGGCTGAAGTGGGGGAGGGGGGTTATTAAGGACTCATGTGTGAAATGGTGATGATGGCCTGAGTAGAGGCAGCCTGGTTTGGAGATGAACAGGATATATGCTTGTAGTGGAAAGGGGGCTGCATTTGGAGTCAGAAAAATTAAGATCTATTTCTGTGGACTGCATCACCCTGGGCAAGTCTTTTTATCTCTTGGCCTCTAATTTCCTTCACCAGCAAAATGAAGGGATTAGACTGGCTGATGCCCTGAGGCTATTTTAGATCTAAATCCTATGTCCTAGGGTGAATAGAGACAAATGGATGAATTGCCTCTAGTATTTAACTCTTATTGGAATATGGCACAGTTTAGTTAGGGAGCCTGATTTATTTAGTCAATAACCATTTAATAGCATCAGATAAAAGTGAACACGTATTAGCACCAGCCACCAGAGTGTTTTATGTATCATGGCACAAAACAGCCCTTTGATATATACATACATATATATATATATGTGTGTGTGTGTATGTGTGTGTGTGTGTATACACATACACATATGTTGTTGTTCTGGCTTGTTCACAAGGTCATTGGGTGCAATGCATGAGTGACACTCTCAGTTCCATTGGTTCCATTATTAGGAAAGGTTCTTATCGGGATTGTGTGGTATGTAGGAATGATGAAAAATGACTTGTAATTTAATAGTACTTTTTAAAAACTCAATCTTCTTTTATGTTCACGTAAAACTTTCATGTGGCGTCCCCACTGTGTTTCCAACAAGAAAGAACTATGATAAAAGATAGATCAGAAGCTTTGGTGGCCATGAGATTCAAAGATCCCTAATTGAAACAATAGGGCAAATAAGTCTTAGCATCATTTCTCTTTAGGTCCCCTAAATTGGTCTGAGAATAGACCGGTGCCTGGGAATTAAGGATGAGTGAACAAGTCACATTCACAGAATATAATAGGCGTAAACAGTGGGGGAGGTGGCAATGTTGCTTTGAAAGATTGGGAAATGAATTGGATCAGAGAACTTAGCTTGTTTGGGTTAGTCTTTTCTGCCATGAGGGTTGAATTTAGGAAACTGTGCATTAATTTCAATGATCCCATGCTATTCTCTTGACATACTAATCCTATCTTTTAAACACTAATTTTCTCTGGTGATTCTGTCTGACTGTGAATCACCAAAA
Source organism: Dromiciops gliroides (assembly GCF_019393635.1). Classification (NCBI taxonomy): domain Eukaryota; kingdom Metazoa; phylum Chordata; class Mammalia; order Microbiotheria; family Microbiotheriidae; genus Dromiciops; species Dromiciops gliroides. Next base: position 24,918,008 of record NC_057865.1, on the reverse strand, counting down.
AAAAATCACCAAACAACACACACACACACACACACACACACACACACACAACCTGTGATCTCTGAAGGATCAAAGTTGCACATAGATCAAATGGGAAAGGAAAATACAATCTGCATATACAGAGGCTACCTCATACTGCCAATGAAAACTTGAATTGTTGTACATGTTATCTTCCAGAAAACACAGGATTTGCAGGCAGTTGGACTTGTCATCATATATTCAAGGATAAAACATGCATAACCAAGTGTTACCCTGCTAGTAGAGTGCTTAAAAACCTAGAATGCCAGTGCCTCCACTCCATTGATTATCACTAATTTATCCTTTATGTGTATATGGGTTTTTTTTTTTTTTTTTTTTTTTTTTTGCTGTGGCTACACCACTTACTAGCCTTTAAGATCCTTGGAGACAGACAGATGTTTGTTCTTTTTTGCATCTAAAGTGCCAAGCACAGTGACTGGCACATAGTAAGCTTAAAAAAAAAAAAGATCTTGTTGCCTTCTTGATTGCAGGAAAACCTTCAGTGACGGGGTATTTTCTTTGGATGTTTCATGGGTAGACAAGAGTCACTCAGGAGGAGAAAGCTTAGATGAGCTATGACCTCCCCATTTAGGAGATGTACCTATACCAATTAGGTCATAGATACGCCGAAGTATCAAATATCCACTCTATTTAATGTTAGTCTCCTTTTTCCTTTTAGGTAGTTAATTCTAGTTGCTTTGTTCTCCTCATATCACTTCTACATTCCTCTTTTCTCTTGTCCTGGATTTCCCCTAGATCCCTTTTCATCTCATATCACATGTACACCTCTTCCTCATCCTCTCCCACTCTCCTCTTTGCCTTCTAGTATCGATTTTACGTCATTGTCTCCTTTGCCTCTAGCCCTGAATTTATCCTGCATTCCTAATACCTCCTATGCCCTCTATTCTCCCCTGAATCCTAACCCAGCTAACTGTCCTTTCTCTCTTTCAGGGACATGCTCAGTTGATCTTTGACTTATTTCCTCCCCTCTGTAATGAATTCTGGATTTTTTATTTTCCAACAAACTATTTTCTTTTTCTCTCTCATTTTTAAACTTTTGGGTCAGCTTGTGATGCTTCCCACTGTTGCCTTGTTCATTTCAGGTACTTTTAAAGGGAGGGTGGCTCAGTGGTATTCTGACCTTGGGGTGGCTTTCCTGTTGAATGAGTGGATTCTGGAGATAGCAATCAGCTTGACTTCTCCTAGGCTGTGCACACAGGCCAAACTGAGAGGGACAGGACAGGACAAAACAGAAAAGAACAACAAGCCAGCTCACCCCAGAGCAGCAGGGCCCTTCTGGATGGACAGGAATCCCATGCAGACCTTTTGTCCCAGACTAAATATGTCTTTCCAGGGGCCTGGACTTGAGGCTTTTTTGAACTCTTTCCTAGAAGTACTACTCACTGGTGTTTTATGATAGCCATCATCTGCTGAAATTGTTCACTGTGACTTGAAAAGGGGGAAAAAAAAAAGAATCGGGGCTATGATAGATCTGTTGCTGGGGAAAAATATCTTCCACTAAATGTGTTATAATCTGGGTTAAGTCCCACTGCTTCCATTTCTCTCCTGCATGGCTCTCCCTCTCCTCTTTCTATAGAATTGTTTCACTAAGCTCAGGAAAAAAAAGAATCATAAAAGTCATATTAATTTTATCTCTTCCCTATATTCAAGAAAAAGGGAAAAACCAGTCTTTCTCACATGAAAAATATTTTTATTTAATTTTTTTATGAATAGCACTAACCAGAGTTGTAACTAGGTAAAGTGACGGGGTCTTTTCTCTGGGTGCCAACATTTAGAAGGTGCCAATAAAATGTGCACATTTTCTGTAGCTGAGCCTAGAACTTAGTTATGAAGAACAACTAATTAGAATAGTACATTTTTAGATAGCCCCATCCAACCCCCTCCCATTTATTTTCCTTTTCCCTCTCAATTGCCCTAGGGACAAAATTGTGAACCATGGCTCATCCACTCCTTTAAAGTATATATTATTAATAAGATGGCTGGGTTTAGAGTTAGAAGACCTAGGAACCAATCCCAGATGTGCCACTTACCACCTACCTCTCTGAAGTCTATTCATTTCTCTGAGTCTAGGTTTTCATAAAATTGAAGGGACAAAAATGCATGATTTCAATAAGTATTTGTTGTTGTTGATTAGTCATCTCAGTCATGTCTGATTCTTCATGATCCAGTTTGGGGTTTTCGTGACAAAGATACTAGTATGGTTTGCCATTTTCTATTCCAACTCATTTTACAGATGAGGAATTGAGACAAACGGGGTTAAGTGATTTGTCCAAGTTACATAGTTTAGATTTAATGCTGGATTTGAACTCAGGAAGATGATTCTTCTTAACTTCAGGCCCCATACTCCATCCACTCTACCCTCTACCTGCCCTTCAATATGTAGAGTTCTTTAAAACTTTAATTGATGTCTGTTTAAAAAAAAAAAAAGAGTAACAAATTGGCCTTTGCTCCTCAGTTCCTCTGTGATATTGGACAAATCATTGACATTTTCAGGGCCTTGGTATCTTTATCTGTGAAATTAGATGCAGTAGCCTCTAAGGTACCTTTCAGGGTAAAATCCACAATCTTATAACCAAAAAACAAAACAACACAGCAAATACCGACAGTAAGAAAAAAGCATTTCTAAGATTGAATTCTTGCCCCAGTTTGGCCGCATGTTTCAAAGGGCAGAGGACCAATATGAACTCATTAGTTAAATTCAGCCTGCTTCTTTGGAAATGTATGGTTGGTTATTTGGCCTTTTGTCCAAAACAATTGAACTTTGACTTGAGCACATTCTTTTGTTTTCTTTCCTCTATGTGTGTATGTACACATATGTAAAAGATTTGGTTGGTTAGAACAAATTTGAATGAAACTACCCTTTTGTGTAATATGTGGATGATCTGAAGAATATTTCTATTGAATTGGCTTTTAAAACTGACTGAAATTATTTGTCTGCCTGACATATGGAGCAGAATTTTCAGTGATTAATAAAAACAATATATTTGGGTGAAGAGAGGGCTTGATAACAAAGATCTTATTGCTAACAATTTCTGAATCTCTGCAAAGAGTCAGATTTGGGCTTGACATCCAGCAAAGCTTCCTAATAATTAGAACTTTCCATCCTCCCCTCTGAGGCAGTGGTGTCTTCTCCGGAGAATACCAAGCAAAGATTGGATGGTCAAAGATTGGTGACAATGTCCTTAGGTTTCCTAACCTGGGTGCCACCAATGTTGTAAAAGAGATCCATGAGAGCAAAAAGGTTAGTATCCTCTGGTTTAGAGGGTAGAGGTTCCAACTTGGACTCAGGAAAACATGGATTCAAATCCTCCTTCTGAGAAATGCTAGGATTCTGATCATTGACAGACAACTCACTTAACCTTTCAGTGTCCCCCAGACAACCCTTTAAGACTAAACATAGGGGTTGTTGACCTATATAAGTAGAGGGAGTTTCCATATTAAGAATCCCCTACATTAATAAAATCACAGTTCTGGATACAGAATTTTTTTTAAAAATGAGTGTGGTAGATACAAATAGGAACTATGAATTCCAAATCAGCATGAGGGCGGGCCGAATGAATTTATTAATAAGGACATAGGAGTAACTTTAAACATACATGTAATGGAACCCAGAATCTTATGATTGTTCAGAACAATGTGATTTATTTAGTATATTAGTTCTCTCAGTTACCTCTTCCTTATAAGCTTGAATAGAGAAAATTTACTGTTGATTCTTGTGATTCCTGTGGAATCCAGTGTCCCTTCATGCCAGCACTATAGGCCTTTCTCACCTCTAATATGAAGATGTTCTACTGTATTCTAAATCAATCAACACACATTTATTAAGCACGTGAACTATGCCAGGCATTGTGCTTGGCTCTGGGGTTACAAAAATGACCAAATTACAGTCCCTGGAACTCAGTTTTTAATGGAGAAAATTCCATGCAAAATGCTAAGTAGATATAAGACATAGTGTAAATGGAAGATAATTTCAAAAGGAAGACATGATGGTCACTGGGGACTCAGAGTGGGAAATAGGAAAGACCTCTAAGATTGGACTTTTGATCAGAGTCATGAAGAAAGCCAGGAAAGCTGGGTGGATGAGGGGAGAAGAGAGACCATTCCAGGCTCGGGAGAAAAGTGGAGTGTATTATACAAAGGGGATCTATGAAGAGTTTGAGAAGTAATTGGTTTACTGTGATTTTAAGATCAAATATTTAGAGCTGGAAGAGACTTTTTAGATTCTTGTCTCTCATTTTACAGATAAGGAAATGATAGCTTAGAAAAAAGGCAGATTAAGTGACTTGCCCAAGGTCACACATAAATGGTAAGGGGGCAAACATGGGCTTTTAATCAAGGTCCAGTATTCTTTCTACTATTCCACATTGAGTCCCTTCTTAAGTGCATAGCACATTTTTTTTTTAAACCAAGGAAAATTGTGAAGAAGAGGGAAAGAGAAATGTCTACTTCTTGCAAACAGTTCAGAGAATCTTGGTGTTTCTTTTTCCATAAACAAAGCGGATGTTTGAGAATGTGTTGATGTCTCCTTGACTGCTTTGGGTGTGGCATATTGCCTTTCTACCAGATGTTTCTGCAGACTCTCCATCTGGGATTCCAAGTTATTAACTTTTGCATCAGTTTGTCACTTGGGATTTTGGGGCTTTCCACATCATCCTATCCTTCTGTTTTCATCTAGTATGACTCTGGCAGGATGGCTGGCAACCTTTCATAGTCCTGGCTCTTTTAGCCTGTAACTGAAAAAGAAATCATTCCTTACTCCATTATACCTTTCTCCTTTGGCTGTCTTTATTCATCTTTCTCTACAAAATGGCTTCCTCCAATGTGTTGTCCTTTCATAGAAATTTAAGCAAACAAAAAGGTATTAAGCTAAAGATCCCCTTCTCCCACCCCATCCCCAACCCAAGGTTTTCATCATCATTATTATTTTTAATGACTCAGGCTTTATGAATTTGTGGAGGGAGGATCATATACAACTCTTTATTCTTTTTTTACCTTTTCTTTCCTCTAGCCTCACTTTTCTTCTACTCTGAAGTCAACATTGATCACCCCTTTTCAGTAAAACATGTTTCCTAATTCATTCCCATTGTTCAGGACCTTTGTCAACATTTTGACTGAAGAGATTTAGAAAATGAAAGGAAATGGGATTTTCATGGTCTGTGAAATGTGGAATTACAGTGACATGCAACCTAGACAAGGTTTAATATAGCAACTGTACTCATTCTCTTGTTTTCCCATGAATGGAGCCATGGGCTAGTGAAAAAAACACAAATGTAGGAGTTAGAAGTGCTGTATTATAGTCTTAATTAAGTCAATAATAAATAGTGTGACCTTGGACAAATCATTTAACCTTTTTCTTCATTTAAAAAATTATGAATTTAACTTAATCTTGATATCTAAGAGTCCTTTCATCTCCCAGAATTCTGTGAGGCTCTGCCAAATTAAACAATGTTATACAAAGGACTGGTTTGATATTTGACTCACTCCAGAGGATTGATATAATTTAGTTAGTTAACATATATTTACTGATCACATAGTATAGACATAGGACTATGCTAATTTCCCATAGGGATGAAGCAAAATCTCTATATTTTAGAATCACAGATTTTTAGATCAAGAAGAGACTTTAGATATATTTTAGTCTGAATTAGGGATTAGAGATTTTAGGTGAAGTTGTACAATAAATAGAGCTTGAGACATGGAGTTAAGATCTGATTTTAAATCCTGACTCAGATACTATCTGTGTGACCTGGGCAAGAAACTCAGTTTCCCCATCTTAAAAATGGTAATAATATTAGTTCTTAATTTTTTCTTTTTGGTGAGGCAATTGGGGTTAAGTGACTTGCCCAGGGTCACACACCTAGTAAGTGCTAAGTGTCTGAGGCTGGATTTGAACTCAGGTACTCCTGACTCCAGGGCCGGTGCTCTATCCACTGCACCACCTAGCTGCCCCAATAATATTAGTTCTTAACTAATAAGGTTATTGTGAGGATAAAATAAATGAACATATGTAAAAGTGATTTTGAAATCCAGAAAATGAAAGGTCAGAACTAACTCAAAGGTTTCTGGCTCTGAAGACAAATATGTATAGGACCTTGGGGGAAGAAATGGGATTGTTTTTATTTGTATGTTTCTTTCTTTGGAATATCTCGAATTTCAGGGACCATGAGAACAGTCAAAGAGAAAAATACTGCAAATAGAATTTCTCTTTCTATCTCCTGCTGCTGGGCTTTGTTGGTTATGTCTAGAAATACTGATGCTTGGTTGGTTTATTTTATATCCTGAAACTTTACTAAAGTTATTCATTATTTCAAATAGTTTTTAGTGTATTCTTTTAGTATACCACTATATCATTTGCAAAGAGTGATAATTATGTTTCCTTATTAGCTATTCTAATTCTTTTAATTTCTTTTTCTTCTCTTTTTGCTATAACTAACACCTCTAATACAATATTGAATAATAGCATTGATAATAGGCTTCTTTGCTTCACCACCTGATCTTATTGAGAAGGCTTCTAGATTATCCCCATTACAGATAATGCTTTGTGCTAATTTCAGATATATATTATTTATCATTTTTAGGAAAGTTCCATTTATTTTTATGCAGGGAGAAATACTGTGGAAAGCAGAAGATGTAGATCAGAGACCCATATGGTCAAGGATAGACCCCAGTTTGGAAGTCATTATTAGAGATCAGATGACCTGAATTAAAGCCTTACCTCTCATAATAACTAGCTAAGTGGCCATTGGCAAGTTGCTTGATCTAAACCTATTTCCTCACCAAAAAGTGTGAATAATAATAACTATTTTACCTGCCTCACAGGTTCTCATAATATTCAAATGAAATAATGTATTTAAAGAATTTTCAATTGGGTCTATACTTTTTATTTCATTTAGTGTTGAGGAAATCCCAGTTTGGAAACTCCCCCCACCAAGGGAGATCAATAACCTATTTCTAACACCATCTTAAAGGCGTGGGTGGGTCACTAAAAAGTCAAATGACTTGTACACAATCCCAAAGCTAGTATATAACAGAGGTAGAATTTGACCCCAGACCTTTTTAACTCCATCTATTACCTCATTCTCTCAGTCCTTAAACTTGGCAAACTTTAACATTTCAAAACCTAGATAAGTAACTGCAGTATGTTCCAAAGGTGGTCCTAATGCTTAACACTACAGTGAAACTTGTTGGGACACCCTGTATATTTCTATCTACCCATCCATTCATGTTTCCATCATCCATCTCTCATCTAGTCTCTCTCTGTCTCCCCCCCCCTCTCTGTTTGTCTTTCTTTCTCAGTAGTTATTTGAAAACAAAGAAGTCATTTACCACCCTAAGGAGAATATAGCAAGCAAGTAAAGAGCAGTCTAAGACCAAGTTCTAGCAGTGTTAACAAAGGTACACATCACAGAAGTCCCTTAAGTCCAGTTCTCTGCCTGCCTTTGCTCTGTTGTTTATTTCTGGCATCAATATATTTTGGTTTTCTTTAGCATAAAAAGGGGCACTAAGAGATGGGTTAGCTTGCAGGGATATGTTAGAGAGGTAAAACTGGAACCACAAAAACTGCAATTTCAGGAGAAAAATAGCCTTTTGCAAACATCTCTAGCTGACATTCTCTCCTATCAGCTCATTCTACTCAATGTTCTCCTTCTATAATTCTTGCTCCCAAGAATTCTGAAAAACTTCCACATTGTTTTTATTTGCCTGTTTTCTGAAAGGTGCCAGATTTGAGCTAAGGAGACAATTTTGCATTGAAGGATGTAAGGACTACATCACATGGTAGTTTCATTCCTGAATGGCAGGCTAAGGGAGGAACATGCTTTCTAAGTATTCATTTCATTCCTTTAACATGCTTTCCCAGCAATATATTCACATTAGCCATAGTTATACTGCCTTCAAAAGTACAAATGTTTGGATGATTTAATCTAGAGCTCTTTCTCTAATCCCCCAACTAGTCTCCTGCAGTCTACTGAAATGTGGGTCAGACTTGTACTCTGGGCCCCACAAAGCATCTCATCCTTCGCCCTAGTAATCCTGGAAACCCAACGGTAAGACCTGATGCTTTTTATCTGCCGCTTCTTGGAATGTAGTTTAAAAAAAAAAAAATCTGGGGCTGGCAGAATGGAAAGTTATTACTTCCTTGTCTTTACATTCCAATTATGAGCCTAAGAGTTAGCACAGGTTTGAACATTTCATCTTTACCAAGATAGAGTATGGGTGGAGCCAATTTGAAAGGAAGGCTAACTCTAAGCACACATCGGAAGCTCTCTAATCTTTTTCCAAAATGTCAGGGACCAAACTCCCACAATTGGAAAGTGGCAGATATGAGTAAATCCTTGCATCATGTCCATGAAATGGTGCATTAGGTAAATAAGCATGTAGCATGCAAAAGAAAAAAAGAAAAAAGAATCAGCCTATATAGACAGTTGGGGAAGATCAGATGAAGAATTTATGTAAAGAAACCTTTAAACATATTAATGTAATTTCACTCCAAACACATGACTTTTGGTAACTTCATTTTTGTAAAATGATAAAACAGGTCTTCCAGATATTCACCTTTCCAATCCAAGCACCAACACAGATACCAAATTGATCAGCCTCAGGCCCAGAGGTGGCCAAGTCATTCTACTCTAATATCTTCAGTGCTTCTCCATTCCCTCTTTGATAAAATGCAAAATCTTCAGCTAGGAGCAAAATTCTCTACAGTCAGGCTTAAGGCAACCTTCCTGTGGTCTCATTTGAGTTATTTCATTCAGTTATAAGGTCTAAGTCTTCTCCATTGTCCACTTATTGACTTGCATTCTCAGAGAGGTTGGATATGCCTCCCAAATAAGACATCCTCATCTCCAGGTGAAGATGTTTAATGCCTAATCTGATTGCTCTGTCAGTCAGCTAGTAGGTAGGAAGTGTGTTGTTTTACAAAGAACAAGAGACCTAGGACCCAGGGCACCTGAGTTAAAAATCCTGGTTCTGCACTGACTCCCAATGTGATCCTATTAAAGTTGCTTTACTTAACTCAGTCTGTTTCCTCCTTCATGAAAGGAGTATATTAGATTTGATTCCTTACAGCTCTCAAGGTTTTATAACTGAGACAAAGTTTGTAGTCTTGACTGTGAACTTTCCTTCTCTGTAATATTTATAAAAGTTTGATGGCTATAGTACAGGAATTCTTTTTTGAAACATATGTTGTTTATTTTTTTTAGTCAATTACATGTAATCAAAACTTTTTAATATATTTTTTAAAATTTCAAATTATTTCCTTCTCCTCCCCCTTCCTTGAGAAAGTAAGTAATTTTATATGGATTATAAAAGTACAGTCATGAAAAGCATTTCCATATTAGCCCTGTTTCAAAAAAGAACACAAAATAAAAACCCAAGCATATAAAGTAAAACAGTATGCTTCAATCTGCATTCAGACCCTATCAATTCTTTGCATGTGGATAGCATTTTTTTCCATCATATGTCCTTCAGAATTGTCTTGGATCATTATATTGCTGAGAAGAGCTGTCATTCATAGTTGATCATTATACAGTATTGCTGTTGCTGTGTACAATGTTCTTGTTCTACAAATTTCACTTTACAACAGTTCGTGTAAGTCTTCCTAAATTTTTCTGAAAGTATCCTGCTAGTAATTTTTTATAGCACATTAGCATTCCATTGAATTGATATACCACACTTGTTCAGTCATTCCCTAAATGGTGAGCATTCTCTCCATTTCCATTTTTTTTTTTTTTTAGTGAGGCAATTGGGGTTAAGTGACTTGCCCAGGGTTACACAGCTAGTAAGTGTTAAGTGTCTGAGGCTGGATTTGAACTCAGGTACTCCTGACTTCAGGGCTGGTGCTTTATCCACTGGGACACCTAGCTGCCCCTCCATTTTTTTTTTGCCACCACAGAAAGAACTTCTGTAAATATTTTTGTACATATAGGTGCTTTTTTTTTTTCTTTTATCTCTTTGGGATCCAGACCTAATAGTGCCATTGCTGGGTCAAATAGCATATGAAGATTTTCATCCCTTTGGGCATTGTTCCACATTAGTGAAGGAATTCTTAACCTTGGTGCACAGAGACATCCCTGAGGCATCTCTGGATTTCTTTTGAGGGTTCTTTGAATTTAGATATGGGAAAATCACCTTAATTTTCACTAACCTTTGCTTTCTTGGGTAATCCTCTGTTTTTATTATATGCATTTAAAACTATTCTAAGGGGGCATAGACTTCACCAGACTTGCAAAAGGGACCACGGAATAAGAAAGGTTAACATCCCCAGCTGAGGGTTTGAGAATCTCTCCCCTGCCAGAATTCACAAAGGACAATATAATTTTGGAATTGAAGAGATGGAGTGGAGGGCATCCAGCTCATTGTCTTCATTTTACAGATAAGGACATGACCTTGAATTTGTAATCTAGTTATCAGTGGTACAAATTGACATCTGCTCACACTGACCATGTCCCTCTCCATTTGCCCTCTGGGTAATATGCATTTTTGATTCTTCAGAGACTTTACTGCTCCATGCCTTACAGGCATATAATAAAACTGTTAGAATAGCAATATTAAAAAACTTGGTACTTTGCCTTGGGAGAAGTTTGGGATCATTAAAAATATTTTGATGCCAAAGTAGGCCCTTTATTCTCCTTTTTTTAAAATTTATTTTATTTTTAATTTATGGAATAAAACAAGCATTTCCGTAACACAGGATATATATTTTTTAAAAGCCCAGTGATGGGGCAGCTAGGTGGCGCAGTGGATCAAGCACTGGCCTTGGATTCAGGAGTACCTGAGTTCAAATCCTGCATCAGAACATTGACACTAGCTGTGTGACCCTGGGCAAGTCACTTAACTCCAATTGGCTCTCAGAAAAAAAAAAAAAAAGCCCAGTGATTCTTAGCCTTTTTATGTCATGGAACCTATTCACTAAATGGTGAAGCCTAGGAACCCCTTCTCAGAATAATGCTTTTCAAATGTGAAATAAATCTTGAAATTCAATTAGAGTTTGGAGAAAATAATGAATTATTTCTCCATTCCTTTTCATGGACCCCCTGAAATCCATCCAAAGGGTTTTTATATTCCATCTTAAGAACCTCTGCTCTATGATCATGACTGAAGCAAATATAGACAGGCTGAATGACTTTGGGAATCAGTATAAATGATTTGGGGACTTAGCATGGAACAACTGAACCAGAATATCAGATCCAAGGCAGGGAGGGAGTATGACTCTTGCTCTGATTGTCCCCAGAGCGCAGAAGGAAAAGCAAGAGGTGGCAGTGGAGATTGCAAAGAGACAGATTTCATCTCTTTAGGGAAATGGTTTCCTAATAATCTGAGGTATCTTAGACTTAACAAGGTGGCCTTGGGACATAATGAATTCCTGGACAATCACCTGTTGGATGCCTTGTAAAATTGACTCTTTTTCAGTCTGAAGTTAGGTTAGATGGACCCTGAGGCTCTTCTAATGCTGAAATGCTTTGATTTTTTTGAAGGTAAAGAAATCAGGACTGGAATAGAACTCTGAGGCTAGCCGGCAGAGACTAACACTGGAAAGAAATTAGCCCCTTCTCTGCCAGATGGCACGCACCAGGGTGAGGATGTCCAAGAGAGCTAGTCTATATCAGGATGACTAGACAAAGAGGGTTTGGGTCTGAATGTCAGACAGGCCCAACCATGCCAGGTCTAAGTAGTGAGCCTTTGTTGGACAGCAGGAACTGGACAAGGCTCAGTGGTCAGATTAGATACTGAGTGTCACAATCTGTCCTCTGTTTCATCAGACACTAAGAGGAAGAGCCAATAATTATCGATGCCTTGTAACATTATGACTGCACTCACAAATTCCATTCCTTTCCATTTATGAGGAGTGAGATGTAGAGTGGACCATTGATATAAGAAGTCGCTAGATGAGGTAATTGATGTCACATGCATGCGTGTGTGTGTGTGTGTGTGTGTGTGTGTGTGTGTGTGTAATATGACTAAGAGAAATGAGTAGAACATAAGGTGTGGTAAAATATTCTACATAATTCTGAAGCACCAGGGTTTGTTTCAGAATGTGAACTGACCTTAAAAGTTGGAAGACCTGGGTTTTAATTCCACTTCCTACACTTTTTATGTTACCAAGGGTATGTGATTTAACATCTGGGTGCCTCAGTTTCTTTCTCTGTGAAACAACAAAGAACCACCTTCCTCACAAGATGCTTCATTATTTTACCTATGGTAGAGAGGCAACATGGTATAGTATAGGCGCTCTTAACCTCGGTTCCTTAAATGTGTGTTTTTAAATTTTTTTCACATTTGAATTTCAATAGAATTGGTTTCTTTTGTAATTCTCTGTTTTATTTTATGCATTTAAAAACATGATTCTGAGAATGGGTCCATAGACTTCATCAGACTGAGTGCCCCAGACAGGGGAAAAGTTTGTGTCACCAAAAAGCTTAAGAATCCCTGGTGTAAGGGATGAAGCTGGTCTCAGAACCAAGAAGACTTGGGTTCAGATTCCGATTGTGGCACATAATATCGGTGTGACTCTGCACAAGTCACTTAATCTATCTTACTACTCCATGAATTCTTGAAGATGTTAAATTGCAGAACCCTTGTTGAGGATAATAAAATATCAGCTTTTTGAAGACAGGGACTATTGTCTTTTGTCTTCCCACCACCAATCCCTAGCACCATGACTGTCACAGAATTAAAATAAATGCTTGTTGATTTATTGGTCAAGAAAGTGTCCTACAGCTTCAGACCAAGGTGTTTTTAAAAAATCTTAATTATTGCTATGCCATTTATTATTAGGGTAGCCCAAGAAGTTTCTTAAGAGGCAGACCAGGTGCATGAGGGTATGAGTCAAGATTCCCTGACTCTTTTTCTGACATATTTCTTTTCCTCCTAAATTAAATGTGCTGTACTCATGTACTTTATGGGAGAATGGTTAGCTCCATTTCAGATTCTCTGAAAAGTTTGTCCTCTAAATATGTGAAGTAAATAGTAAAATAATGATACATAGTAGGTATTTAATGTAGGTTTGTCCATTGCTTCTGTGTTTAATTATCTCGGCATATGTTGTGTCTCCCAAGTACATCATAAACTCTTTAAGAGCAGAGACGCTTATCTCTGCCTTTGTTGCCTGAGCACTTGGCATAGTGCCCGGCATGTAGTAGGGGCCTAATTAATACTTATTGACTGAATGGTGACCACTAACTATTCTAAAGACTTTTGAGTACACAAAAGGTTTTTTCTCCTTATCTCTTCCTATCAGGCAATCTCCTAATTGATGTTAGCAGCCTTTCCACAGCTGCTTCTGGTATTCATTCCAGACCTACACTTTATCTAAATAAACTATGAGCATTGGCAGGAGGGAATGTGAGAGAGCCTGAAGTATCAAAGTCAATATTTTTCTTTTGTCTCTGGTCTATTTTGTTTGTGTCCTGGATATTGTGAATATCTCATTTGTGGAAAGTATGGATTCAAGGAGTGATGTGAGTCTATATGTATTAGTAAAAGAACTTGCTTCTGGGCTAATATATATGGAAGTCAGCTGATTTTGTGGAGAACAGTTTTGTTTTTTTTAAGATGGTACCTGAGGAAGTCACCCATATTGAGATGTAGGAGAGAAACTTTAGTAGATGTTGATGAATTCTGGTATTTTCCTAGATTGGTTCCTTCTTAGTTCCCAGATGCTGTTTGGGAAAAAGGTGATTCTTGAGAAAGATTAAGTTAAAATTTCATTGAGAAAACCCAAGGAGGGGGCAGCTAAGTGGTACAGTAGATAAAGCACCATCCTTGGATTCAGGAGGACTTGAGTACAAATCAGACTTCAGACACTTGACACTTACTAACTGTGGGACCCTGGGCAAGTCACTAAACCCTCATTGCCAAGAGAGAGAGAGAGAGAGAGAGAGAGAACGAACAAGAACCCAAGGAAAGAAAAATGGTGAGTGGAGATAGAGATAAGAAAGCCAAGAAGGGTAGAGTCCTCTTAAATAGTTGAAGGGGTAAATTGAGAGCATCCAACAATCAATTCCTCATTTGGGGAGGTACAGGGAAGAAGAATGAACAGCTTCTTAAATTAAACTGTTTTACCTATGGTAGAATTTTCCATGTAGGAGGAAGAATGAAATAAACTAGGAAGGCAGGAGTATTAGAGCATCATAAAAGTTATAACTTACATTTAGAAATCAAACTGAATACAAAGAAGAGGACTTCTATTATCTTTCCTCTCTAAGATCTTAAGGAGAGGCTACTCTGATTCCTGGGAAATGACAGTAAAAGGCTGTGGGTTTGGGGGATTGAGATGAAGCCTTAACACTTTGAGATGGAGCTCTATGCCAGGCATAATTGTCAAGTAGCAATGAGCATATGAGGTAAAAGAAGTCATTCTACTGTATCTTTCTTTCATCTGCAAACAATAGGTATGCTATGACATTTACCAAACCTTCCCAGAAAGTGGTGTGCCTTATAATGCACAATCACTTTCAAAGGAATTTCAAGACAGCGTGCTGTATTAATAAACAGACATTTTAAAAGAACCAGCATTCAGAATTTCCCTGTTATCTGGGGATGAATCATGCTTTTGCTGATACCTGACCAAACCAGCAATAATTTTTTCACAATACTAACTTGTAAGATGTTTACTTATGTTATCTTACCCTTCTATAGGATTGTATATGCCTATGTCTATACCTATATCTATAGATCTGGGTCTGTATCATTCATATGCCTGTACTGGTATATGTCTGCCTGCATGTGTCACATTGTGAAGCCCTTTGGCACTGGGGTAAAATCCATTGAAACCTCAGAATAATTTTTTTAAAATTCCTAGTTGAAGGAATGCTAAATTCTTGTTAGGTGTTAACAAAAATAAAGCTCTATTTTTTTTTCTCATCCAAATTCATTGATACCTCTTCTCCTAAAATCTGTAAATGAAGGCCAGGTTAAGAACCGCTGATCTATAGAGATATGGGCAAGGGCGTGCTGACCAATGTTTAACATCTGACTTTCCAAAGAGCATAATACATTTTTAAATTTAATCTTCATTATTAACATTTTCCCATCATTTTCTATACAATCAACAAAACAATAAATGAAACATTGATTGGTAGTATTCACTGATTTCAGTTATATGGATGCTCACACTGACGATTTAACGATTCATTCTGGAAGGCAGTTGGAGTTAGCTTTAACTCACTGCTCTATGTGTGTAGAGAAATGTGTATAAACACCTACAAACATCTGTATATATACACACACTTGAATTTTTACACACATATGTAGATTTTAAAGTTTGACAACTATTTATGCTCTTCATATATATATATATGTGTGTGTATGTGTGTATCTGTGGATTTTATATATATTATACACACACACACACACACACATCTACATACACATATGCACACAAATGCACACAAATGCACACATACCCAGAGAGAGAGAGAGAGAGAGAGATTGAGATTGAATTAGTCTGCAATCTAGGCAACAGTTTACCATTTCCTTTAAGGAAAGCTTCATCTAATCAAATTGGCTGCTACTTCACCTTTGTTTTATGTAGAAGGATGTGATTATTTTTAATATATTTACAGAATTATAAAGGACCTCAGAGACCCTTGATTCTAATCCTCATATCTTCATGGGAATCCACTGTAAATCCACCTTTTTTTGATAAACAAACCCTGCTAAGGGACATATGATGGGCAAAAACTGAGCTGTTCTGGCTTTCTTGCTGGTCTAGTCCATTGTGTTTTGAGAGATGTCATCTTCAGCAGAAGCAGGAAACTCATTCCATAAAGGGTAGATTTGCCAAGGTACATTCTAATGGCTATGGGCAACAAAACTGTGTGGACAGCTGTTCCAACAAACCAATCTGGGATGTCCACTGTTCACAGGAAGGGATTTTGTAGAGAGTAGTGGTGATGTGATAAGTTATGCCACTATTTAGAAAAATGTTATAGTATGAAAAGTATTTCTATGCATTGCTCATATTTGCTTATTCTATCGCTGTTTCTTCCAAAGGTACAAAATAGGGTTTTTTTTATAAGTTTGTTTTGTATTTTGCTCAGAAGTCAGCAATTAACTTACAACAAATGTTTATTACCACATAGCACATTGGCTACAGTTTGTCCATGTGTTCGAATGGCATGATGCCCGTGGAATGGATAGATGTTTTCTCCAGGGTGTGTAGTTGGTGCCAAGCAGGTGATGGGTTTATACATGGACAGCTTGCTTAATATGGTAAATCCAGTCTCCTTTGCTGAGGTTCTCTCTTGAGTGGTTGCCTCCAATTTTGGCATGGTACCATATGGTATATTGGGTCCTACCTGTGGATACTTTTGGCAGAAGGACAATATGATGTGTTTAGAGAAAAAGTGGCAGCCAGGCCAACTGGGCTTAGAGAAAAGTGAAGAAAGTATTCAAGTATATAGATTAAAAACTCATTTTGGTTCTTTTTTATGGATCCCTGTGAACTACTTTAACCTACTAGTTATTTCATTATGAACAAAGTCATTGTGATTTCACATATAAAAGGAGAGGAGTAAGATTTGTCCAGAAGAACCTTGTTCCTGAAAGTTAGAAGAACTTCTTTATAATCCTTGTTTTGTTATAAATATTGTGTGTTCTAGCTGGTAAACTTCTCTCTGCTTTGGCTTTCTCCAAAACAAGTATCTGTAGTAATGCTGGGGTACTGTGAAAGCTGAAGACTTGAGGAATTTATCATAATAACATTTACTGAAATCAGCATATGCCAGACATGGTATATCCCTAGTGATTCAGGCTTGTCAAAATAGGTTTCTCCTAGGGTGATAGTGGAACTGTGAATTGGCCCAGATATTCTGGAAAACAATTACGGTAGGCAGTTTATGCCATGTTTAGAAGAGAAAATACATTTCTGATTACCTATATGAACAAAAGAGAAAACTTACAAAATAAAAACCCAAAAATGAGCACAAAATAAACTGCTAAAAATTAGAGGGAAGATAAAATTGAAACAAAAATTTATTGAATTGATAAAGCCAAGAGCTGTTTCTTTAAAAAAAGCAAACAGGGGCAGCTAGGTGGCGCAATGGATAGAGCACCGGCCCTAGAGTCAGGAGTACCTGAGTTCAAATCCGGCCTCAGACACTTGACACTTGCTAGCTGTATGACCTTGGGCAAGTCACTTAACCCTCACTGCCCAGCCAAAAAAAAAAAAACAAAACACAAACAGTAACATGGATAAACCATTAGCTAATTGTGGGGGCGGGGGGGGCATAAAAGATATAACAAATTACCAAAATCAAAAATGCAAAATAAAATTAATAATAAATGGAAGTATTTTTTCAAATCAGCAAATATAAGAACAAATTTTATGCCAATATAACTGCAAAAGTAAATATAAGTTTGGGGCAGCTAGGTGGCACAGTGGATAGAGCACTGGTACCTGAGTTCAAATGACCCTGGGCAAGTCACTTAACCCCAATTGCCTCACAAAAAAAATTTTTTTTAAATAAATATAAGTTTAAAGAGTTAAATTCTGAGATTCATAAAACAGGAAAGAAAGAAAATTAAGCTGCCTGATCTTATAAAGAGTATTTGAATAAGTCATCAAGGAGCTTTGTTGTTGTTGTTGTTGTTCAATCATATCAGCTTTTGACTTTTGGTCAACCCATTTGGAATTTTCTTGGCAAAGACACTGGAGTGGTTTGCCATTTCCTTCTCCAACTCATTTTGTAGATGAAGAAACTGAGGCAAACATGTTTAAGTGACTTGACCATGGTTATATAGCTAGTATGTGTCAGAGGCCAGATTTGAACTCAGGAATATGAGTCTTCCTGACTTCAGGCCCATCCCTCTATGCACTGTGCCACCTATGGACTACCAGAGAATAAAAATCTTGATCCAGATAAATTACAAGTGACTTATTTCATATAGTTAAAGAAAACAATTATGCAATATGTGATGAACAAATGAACCATAATGATTTGCGTATGTAATGGAACGTTACTCCATCTTAGTGAATGATGATTATGAAAAATTCAGAGAATCAGAGGGAGACTTCTACAAAATGTTGCAGAGAGAAGAGAGAACTAAGTGCACCATCACTACCACCATCACAATAACCATAGAAATAAAGTCATATGAAGAAGCACACTATTCAAATACAATTGTCCATGTTAGTAATGTACTATTACAGTTAGAGCTTACATCCTTCCTTTCTATTAAGGAAAGATGAATAAAATGTTCTTTTAGCATTTCTGCATGGGGTGGGGGGCATTTGAATGTTTGTTGGAAGTGTTTCATCAAAAAAAATCATCCAAAAATTAAAAAATGGGGCAGCTAGGTGGCATAATGGATAGAGCACTAGCCCTGAATTCAGGAGGACCTGAGTTCAAATCCAGCCTCAGACACTTGACACTTATTGGCTGTGTGACCCTGGGCAAGTCACTTAACCCCAATTGCCTCACCAAACAAAACAAAACAAAACAAAAAAACACAAAAAATTTAAAAACACAAAATCTTTACTCTCTTTGTGTGATGAGAAAATACAATCCTTTGAGTGATGACATAAAATACTTAATAATGATTCTTCTTCATCACTGCTTTAGTCAGTCAGTCTCAGCAAGCCCCATCAGCCCTAGGACTTAAAGATTGTAAAGATCTTTGAGGCCCTCTACTTCCAACCCATTTTGTGTATTTTCAAAGTGAGGCCCAGAAGGGTTGAGCTGATTTGCCTCGGAGAATACACAGCAAAAAATATCAAAGGTGGAATTTGAAGTCAGGTTCTCTGACGCCTAATGTAGGGATGTTTTCCTTATATATTATGTTTTCCCCTAGTTTCCTTTTCAGGACCTTGAAAACCTAGACAGTTGACTGCCATCCCCATGTTTGTTTTTCTTTCCCCCATTTATTCTGTGTTAAGCCTCCTAATTTGTCCTCCTCCCCAATATTATGGATACACGTGTACCATTGATATTGGGTGGTAGAATATACACTCCTCTCCACATACAAGATCCCAATCCAAATTCTACTTTGTGTCTTTCCATCGTATTTAATGTTGTGGAGCCCACTACACATCAATCACTGCTCTCCGTGACACCTGCCAGTCTCCCATGGTAACAATATTTTACTTGATGGTTTCTTGGTGAGAACATCTCTAGTCGCCCAACAAAGGAATTTGAGACTTAGAGTCTGAGAGACCATAACACAGAGGAGTATCCATTCCTCTGTCTTCCTCTAGAACTTCAGATCCTAGATGTAACCTCCTAGTCCAATGTCATCTCTATGCTTCCACAGTGGTCCTAGTTATCAATCACTTGGTGGCTGCCAGGTCTGCAGCTTCCTCTCAACCCCCGAAAATGAGGCAGAACCTACTTCTCCATAAATGTCCTCAAGAATGATCTGGACGTTGGCCTCCTCCCTTCCCTCCCCCATGGTCAAATTTGGTAGCTCAGCATTAGCACCCTTACAGGCTCTGCAAAGTGGCTCTTTTCCTTTCTATAACTTCACTCATCTGTATAAAAAATGGCAGGACAGGAGTTCCCCCTTCAAATATGAAGGGCAGTAATAAGGGACATCAAGGTCCTTGGGGAAAAGCACAGTCAAAATGTAAGACTGTAAATATTCAAATTCATCCGACTTTCATTTTCATGTTGACTGTGTTTCTTTTTAACATCTTTAAAAGGCGGATCCTGACCCTTCCTTCTGCCTATTAGCAAGAGAGAAAGGGCCTTCTCTTTTGTGACATCTGCAACTGTACCTTTCTAGATCTATCAAATCTCGTGTCATTCTCTTTTCTCTAATAGTTATCAATATACACTTATCCATTTGTTTGATTACTTAATATGTTTATGTACATATGCATTGATTTGTTAGTTTGTTCTTGTTTTTTTTTTTTTTTAAAGTGAGGCAATTGGGGTTAAGTGACTTACCCAGGGTCACACAGCTAGTGTTAAGTGTCTGAGGCCGGATTTGAACTCAGGTACTCCTGAGTCCAGGGCCAGTGCTCTATCCACTGTGCCACCTAGCTGCCACCTGTTTTTTTTTTTTTTTTTTTTGGTGAGGCAATTGGGGTTAAGTGACTTGCCCAGGGTCACACAGCCAGTAAATGTTAAGTGTCTGAGGCCGAATTTGAACTCAGGTACTCCTGACTCCAGGGCCGGTGCTCTATCCACTGCACCATCTAGCTGCCCCACCTGTTGTTGTTTTAAAGGCAGTGTACTTTCCATCTCACCTAGGCTGGAAGTTCAGAGGATCCTCAGGGCCCTGGTTTCATTCTAATTAAATGTAGACTTAGCTCACTAGGTCCTATCCTCCCTTCCAGTCAACCAGTCAGTCTGTAAACTTGCATTTATTAAGGATCTGCTATATGCCAGACATTCTGCTAAGCACCAGAAGTACAAAGACAAAAGAAGGTCCTTGCTCCCAAGCAGTTTACATTGAAGGTTTTTTTTTTTAGCTTAGATCTGTGGTTTCATTAAAATAAGGAAATCCAGTAATAAAACTCCCTCTACTAATTTACATCAGCTACAATTTACCTTTTATAGTTTCCTGAGACATTGAGAGAATAAGTGGCTTGTCCAAAGTTACATAATTAGTAAGTGTATGTCAGAGGTATGTCTTTAACCCAAACTTTTCTGACTACAACATGCATTACACTCCTCTTTCTCTCCTACCCTTTTTATGAGCTATTCAGTAAGGACAGATATTGGAACAACTAAGACTATATGTTACAAATGGGTTTCCCCATGTGCATTGAAAGGGGACAAATTCCATACTAGGAGCTCCCCAGTTAGCAGAAATTACAGGCAGAGACCAAAATAGTAATAATTATTATAATAGCTTATCCTTGTTAGTAATAAGAAGGACAAAGATGTTTTGTAAAATAACTATAGTTTGATAACATTTATAATAAATGTTACAGGGGGGACAGCATTTGGTCTTTGTCCTTTTTTTGAGAGTAGCTACTATTTCATGCAATATTTTATTTATGTATATACTAAATGTCCCAGTAGAATAAGAATCTTTTGAGAGCAAGGTGGTCAGATTTGGGGAGTGGGGGAGTATTTTTATTTTGGCTAATAAAATACCCTTGCTTACCATAGTCATTTAATAAATGTGTATTTATTTGAATTGAATTTAGCATGTACATAGTGAATCTGATGAAAGAAATAAGCATGAAAAGAAATAATATTTTCCATAATCATTTGCCCAAGACATCTGTCCCTGAATATGGGGTATAGAATTGTTTGTCCACTAAGAGTTCATGTATAAATACTGATTCATGAATGAGTGAATAATTAAGTGAACAATTACTTGTTTGTAAAAAATAAATACTTACTGACATGTTAGAGTATTTCATAGTAAATATATGAGTCTTTCTCTTCAAGCAGAAGATAAAATCTGGTGTTTCTTCCTAAGGCGAGTCTGTTCTTAAGGCTTTTCTGAATCTGGAGTTCCTTTCATCCCTTGGCATGGGAAGACATGCTGTCTTGGTAATTAGAGTGCCAATGGCTGGCATCTGAGTTAGGCAAAAGCAAGACAAAACAAACATCGACTCCCATCTCTGGATATTGTTTTTTGGGGGAATCCAGTTTTATTACTGTATTTCCTTATTTTAATGAAATCTCAGGTCTAAGCTAAAAGAAAGGGGGCATAGGAAAAAACCAAAAACTTTAATGTAAACTACTTGGGATCAGGGACTGTCTTTTGTTTTTCTTTGTATCCACAGTGTTTGGGAAGGCCTACAAAAGTTTGACAGGCAGGAATATATGCAAAAGAATTTTTTTTTATAAATCAAAATGTTTCGAAGTAGAAGAGTATCATCTTTTGTCTAAACCAATGTCTTTCCTTCTAGGGGTAGCATGGGTAAATTGAGAGTTGGACTGAGAAGAAGGAAAAACCTGTGTATGATTCCTTCTTTTGACACTAGCTAGGTGATCATGGAGAATCTTTGAGCATCATTTTTCTTTTTTTTTTTTTTGTTGGGGCAATGGGGGTTAAGTGACTTGCCCAGGGTCACACAGCTAGTAAGTGTCAAGTGTCTGAGGCCAGATTTGAACCCAGGTACTCCTGAATCCAAGGCCGGTGCTTTATCCACTGCGCCACCTAGCTGCCCCATCATTTTTCTTATCTGTAAAATGACCACAATGACACTTGACTTCATGGTTTAGGTGTGAGATCCAAATGAGGTAATATGCAGAGCCCTTGGCAAAACTTAAAGAGCTATAGAAATGTGAGCAGTTACCATAATCATTATTAATTCACAGTGGAATCCATTTTAGAGAATAATCAAACACAGTCATAAACGTTGCGATCTAGACACCAAATGATCAATTCATTTTGTGAAAATATTCTTAAATTTGATTTTTCTTTTTTTTTTTTTTTTTTAGTGAGGCAATTGGGGTTAAGTGACTTGCCCAGGGTCACACAGCTAGTAAGTGTTAAGTGTCTGAGGCCAGATTTGAACTCAGGTACTCCTGACTCCAGGGCCAGTGCTCTATCCACTGCGCCACCTAGCTGCCCCTTAAATTTGATTTTTTATAAATTGTAGAATGCCTGGAGGAGAGTACCTCAAGTTCATGGTTTAGGAAAATAAGTCTAAGGTATTGGGAAGGTATAGAAAAGAGGGCACTACTATCAAGGCTTTGAATAGCTCACTGATGTCCTTCCCCCACTCAGTGATAACATTTTGTTATCAAAATAGAATAATGATAAAAGATTATAAAAGAAAGCCCAATACCAACCACTTTCCAGTGATGTCCATTCTTGGTCCAGTCTGTCTCAACTGTTAATTTGATTGTGGTTTGAGTCAGTCATTCAAAAAGCATTTATTAAGAACCTGTTATGTACCAGGTACTGTTCTAAGTTCTGAGGATTCAAAGGAAGATAAAAAGGAGCTTATGTTCACTAATTCTGTTAGAGAAGTTCACAAAACTTGGAAAAAGAAATTTACATGATTTATATGATTTCATCATATATTTAAAAGGAATAGCAAGTTGTACACAATAGATATGCAATTTCATGTGCAATCATCTTTTTAAAAAATTATACCATATTATGGAAATGCTTTTTTAAAAATTCCATAAACTAAAAACAAAAAAAAAGATTAAAAGATTAAAAATAAAACAATACTTAAAAAGACAGGTTAAGGAATGAGACACATATTTCTTGGGTAGTGGCTTTAGTTAAAACACAATGGGGGCGCAGCTAGGTGGTGCAGTGGATAAAGCACCAGCCCAGTATACAGGAGGACCTGAGTTCAAATCAGACTTCAGACACTTGACACTTACTAGCTGTGTGACCCTGGGCAAGTCACTTAACCCCCATTGCCCTGCCAAAAAAAAAAATTAAAATTAAATAAAATAAAATAAGATGATAGGTCTGGAAGACACTTGAAAAGAGTGTCTAATCCCTCCCCTTTTATACAGGAGAATGCACTTGAAAGATTGATAGATGAAAATCTTATCTTTCAAAGAACTCTTTTTTTTTTTTTCTGATTTAACTCTAAAGCCAGGTTATATATTGTAGCAACAATTCAGGAATCCTTTCCATCTTTTCCTATTTGCTATTCCCTCCTGCTTCAAAGTACCATTCATGTACTAATCTGTGTATATTGAAATGTATGCTCCTTGAGGGAAGGTACTATTTAATTTTCTTCTTTGTAACACAGTTCCTAGAATCAAGTAGGTACTTAATAAATCCTTATTGTATTATATTAGATTAGGCACTCCTAAGGGGACACATACCTGCAGAAGTAATGAGATGGATCAAAAGTATGAATATAAAATCAAGGTTAATATTTATTCATAAAAAAATGTAATGAAGTGATTGAACATAAAAGGAGAGGAGAATTAAGGAAGTCAGATACTTAGAGACTCCTTAGAAAAAAATAAATTCTAGGATGGATTGTATTTTTAAATATTAATCAAGAGAAAAGTACGAGTTCTCTCTACTAACCATACTTGGTCAAAGAAGCTAAGGACACTCTCAAACTATTCTGGTAAATGTTTAACAACCAGATTTTAAAAAAAATTTACCTGTTGCCCCCCTTTTAAGTTTCATCTCCATCACTTTCTGTAGTCTAGATGAAGGATAGACAAACTACAATGGACAGATAAATTGTGGTTTTTCTGTTTTGTTTTGTTTTTTAGAAATATAAAAGCTAGTTCTTACCTCAAGGGCCATACGAGAGCTGGATTTGACCCTCTGGCTGTAGTTTGTCTAACCTCTGGTCTGGAAAATCAACAAAACAATAAATCAAGATCTGATTTATAGTGTTTGCTGATTTTTGAGGTGTAAAGGCTCACAGGGAAAATTTAATATTTGCTGGCTCCAGTTTTTGCTATTTAAAATGAAGTTTTCCCTCAACTTGGAGATCTGAAGCATTTTCTATTCATTCTTAATGTTATCCTCTATAACTATGCTTATTTCACTTGATTATTCAGAAATTGCTTCATGTACAATTAACATCTAGTGAACATGGAAAAGTTAGTTTTTATCTGAAGTTGATGAGGATAAATTGACTTCTCTCTAGTAATAAATCCAATACCTTCATCTTGTTTAGTTGCCCCCTATCTTTAAGTATTCCTTTTCACCATTTGCATCTTTGAGTGTTACTGTTGGTGTTCTGTTTTACAAATAGAGGACAAAGGTGGTGGCCAGAAAGATCACAGTCCCTCATTCTGTTTCTCATTAGACATATATGTAATGTTCCATCATGCCAGGTATTTGGAGTATTAATATCCTGTCCTCCTTCTGGTCCTAATGGTTGACAGGCACTTTGTCATCTATCTGGAAAGCCAGAGCATCTGTGACATTAATAGAATTTTGCTTCTCTCATATTTCAAAGAAAATATTGCAGTTATGAACCATATCCATCCTATAATATTTTTGGATTATTTAATTGCCTTACAGCATCTTTGATACTCAGTCTAGGCAGTTGAGCGGAAGCTGAAAGATTCTGTGGCTGAGCGTGCGGTAGAACATGTGAGCCAAGATCTTGATTCCAGCTGTGAGTCTGACCTGCCAATTGTAAAAGCAAACTCTGTCGAGACACACTAAAGAGCTCTTCCAAAGATTCATAGAAGTGACCTTTTGTGCTTTACAATTACGCTCACTGAAAACAATCTTTCTCAAGTCATATAGAACTAGAAATGATTTGAATATAGACTCAATGACTAATTATGTTTCTCATCCAAGTTTCAGATGAAGCTAACTAACTTTGGAGAGGCACATCAACATAAAGTTGAACACTAGATGATTTTTTTTTCAGACAAACACTTTACTGCTTGGAATTTTTTCATTATTTTCAATACTTTCAAATCCATAAATATTGCTATGAGAAACCATGATCTCACTTAAGAAAGTGTAGAAATGTTGTGATCTTTAGTGAAGGAAAGGGTATCCTCCATGTAGACATTAATAAATCCCTATTATTTAATGATGAAGAAAGACTTCCATTCCTTTTTCAACAAACCCATACCATGTTATTGGTATATGACTGATTCTTTGAGAACATTGGGATAGTCTTATAATTCTTTTCCAGGGGACATGGTTCTTTTTAATAAGATACCCTCTCTTCCCTCTTTAGATAATCAATCAATCAATCAGAATTTTAAGTTCTCACTATGTACCAGAATCTTCACTAAGGGCTGGATATATAAAAGAAAAATAGCAACTTCCTTGCCTGAGGAACCACATCCTTTCTAGAAAGGGTGAAACTCATTTACCTTATAGGTGCTTTGGAATAAACCTATTACCTAGAAATATTTAGATAACATAGATCCTCTCCTTTTATAACACTTTGTCTAGTAGAATTAATTCCATTAAATATACAGTAAATACCAAATATGTGTGTGTATACGCATACATACATATACCCATGTATACATATATGCATATATACACATACATACATTAATTGTATTGTATATACAGACATACCCCATATATGTGTGTATACATACACACATATATCGGTATGTGTATGTGTATCTACATATTTTTTTCTCATATGGAAATAGGGAAGCAGTTTGCATAAACTAATATTGGGGTGAAATTCCCATTTCTTCTCCTTCCATATAAGGAGACCATATTGTTATAAATTTTAGTGGAAAGGGACTTTTAGAAGTAATTGAAATTTCTTTTTGAGAAAACCAAGGCTTCAAGGAGTTGAGTGTCTTCCCATTTCATCAATGAAATGTTGATCATTCTTTAAGGCCTAAATCATAGACCACCCTATTTTTTTTTTTTTTTGGTGAGGCGATTGGAGTTAAGTGACTTGCCCAGGGTCATACAGCTAGTGTTAAGTGTCTGAGGCTGGATTTGAACTCAGGTCCTCCTGAATCCAGGGCCAGTGCTCTATCCATTGTACCACCTTGCTGCCCCGACCACCCTGTTCTTGAAGTCTTCATTTCTCATCCTTGTCAGTCATACCTCATTTTCTTAAGCATCTTATAATACTTTGTTTTATAGCTGTAACTATTTACATGTGTGCGATAGTTATTGGTGATTGGGGTTCTGCTATCACCATCCTTCTGTCATTGAATTGTAATCTCTATGAGGCAGCCGGTCAACATGGTGTAGACAACATAGTATTTCATAAAAACTGCCAAACTAATAATATAGGATGCATGAGTCCCACTCCAAACTCTGATTCATAATGGCCATGGTACATGAGTTTTCAATGTCCAGAGCAATTAACTAAGATAACAGACATGCTCCCTCACTAGAGTACAATAAACTGTTGACTTTGTAAAAGCAAAACTAACTCCCCCCACACCCCCAAAATATAAAGAGATAGAAGACAAAAACACAATGGAATTATATATTTAATGAATCAAAATGTCTAGTTTGACACTAATAGATTAATTTTCTTGGATGAGTTTCCAAGTAAATTTCATCAAATTTTTTTATTCGTGGAATTTAGTTTTAGTTTGGAGAAACTACCGATCTGCATCATGGGGCAAGGGGGGTATCGTCAACAACGGCAGCTACGCACATGGATGAAAACCTACATTTAGACTGAATCATCATCATAATCATCAATCATCGTATTAATTATTTCACAAGGTGGTTGTGGGGAAAAGTGGCTTGGTAATCTTTTTTATCATTGTATAAATGCTATTATTATGGGTGCAGGTATCTTGTCATAGATGAACTTCTTTTTATTTCTCCTAATGCCTAGCCTAATGCTTGGTGCGAATTATTATTTAGGCAGCAGGTGCGGCAGACAGAGGAGGGGGCAGACTTGTGGTTTCATCTAGGTAGGAAACTCCCAAGTGAGAAAACTTTCTACCAAAACAGATTATGGTTTTTTAAAGTTGCATATAGAAAATGAAAGGTGGGGCAGCTAGGTGGTGCAGTGGATAGAGCACTGGCCCTGGATTCAGGAGTACCTGAGTTCGAATCCAGCCTCAGACATTTAATACTAGCTGTGTGACCCTGGGCAAGTCACTTAACTCCAATTGCCTCACTGAAAAAAAAAAAGAAAAAAAAAAAGAAAATGAAAGGTTAAGTGATTTTTCCACAGTCCCACACATACTATGTGTCAGAAGTAAGATTTGAACAAAGATATTCTCATTTTTCAGTTCATCCTTCTGTCCGTTAAGTTACCATTGCCTCAGAATAGGTAGATATTAATATAATTTTTACTTGTGATATTAATATTAATATATATTTTTAATGGAATTACCTTTCTGATATCCAGTCTACAAAGCATATATTATGGGGACTGAGCACTTGCAGCCACTCTTCCAACTTGATTCAGGTTGAGAACAGAACATAGTGAGAACTGAACCCTGGTTAAGTTCTTGAAGGGCTAATGCTGGATCATCAAAATATAAAAAGAATCAGGGGGCAGCTAGATGGCGCAGTGGATAGAGCACTGGCCCTGGATTCAGGAGTACCTGAGTTCAAATCCGGCCTCAGACACTTAACACTTACTAGCTGTGTGACCCTGGGCAAGTCACTTAACCCCAATTGCCCCTCAACAAAACAAAAACAAAAAACAAAAATAAAAAGAATCAGTAGGTATAGTGTCCTATGTGAGGTCAAGAGAAAGATCATTTCCACCTGGGCAGATAAGAATTGCATCAGATTTTCTTGCCAAAAAAGTAAAATGGGTCATTTGCTATTTAATAAAAAACTAGATTGGTTCATTCCTAGCTATGTTCTATACATTGAGAAAATGTATTGTTGGGAAGTAGAATTTATAAACATGCCATCAATCACTTGAAAATGTTTGAAGCTATGAAAACAAAAGTTACAGAGATTTTTCTCACCTTCAGAGAAGCAGTTTTCAAAGGAAGATTTGTTTTCATGCTGATTTTCTGTGTATTATTCAGTTACTCTGGTTGTAGTGGTTGAAGCATCTTGGTACCTCAGATTCATCAGAAACTGTCAAAAAACAAAGATTATTTCAGGATGTAGCTAAAAGATTTGAAATAAATAATGGATTTCATTTGGGCAGAAAGACATGGAGAACCACTCAAAAGACTACATGCTAATACAGCATGGAGAGTTTTGATGCTTCTGAAGTCCTTTCATGTGCGTATACATCCTCTACAGCAAACCCGGGCCTAACCTGATGTGGAGGTTAAGTCCTTACTATTCACTGCAATTGAGCATCTTGGGAAAAATGATTTCATTAGCCTGTTCCAGTTCACATTTGACTGGGCAAGCTCCTGCCAGAAGCAGGTGTATCATGAGTATGAGCCATGTGATTGTACAGTTTGGTATTTTAGAAGGCAAGATAGAGAGAGGTGGATGGTGGCTGAGGTAGAAACTCCTCTTCTATTTGCTGATGTTCTTCCAACTTGAAGGAGTCAGAGAAATGTTTATTCTGCAGAAGAGAAAACCTGAGGCTGGGAGGTCAGAATGGGGAGGTAAACTAGCCATTCCTTCAAATATTTCAAAGACTGTGACATCAAAGAAAGGATTCTTATGCATGATCCATAGGCCAGAACCAGTAGCCATTGGTGCAAGTTGCAAAGAGACTTAGGCTTAACATAAGGAAATATGTCCTAATTCTGAGAGCTATCGAGGAGGAAATAGGCTTGCTGAGAGAATGGGACACCCTCTCATTGGAAGTTTTCTGGCAAGAACACTACTTCTTGGTTACGTTTTAATAGGCATTCTTTTTTTTCTTCATGTTGTAGAAGGATTGTGTGGCCACAGAGATCCCTTTCAACTCTGAAACGTGTTTTTTTAATTAAAGTGAAAAAATACAACAACAAAACTTGAGCTTGGATATTATACTTCTTGGGAGACTGATTGTGTCTTCCAAGTTTGCTTGAAGTATATATGTATGTAGGCATCCACTCATATGGAATGGAGAGCATTGCATTGGTTCATTGATACACAAAATTTCCTGTAAATACTTGTTGGCTTCTAAGCATCCCTTGGGGATTTCAGGGAGTGAGTTTCACAGCCAAGGACCTCACTGAATGGTGCTTCTCTTCAGAATCCAAAAATAAGCACTCATGGCCAGTGTGATCTTAGTGATCCTGGGATTTCAAAGGTCATTTATCAAGTATGGGTCAAAAAAACGAATGAGATTTCTGTATAACAACAATGTCAAAGTTACAGCTCTTGCAAATAGGCATAATTTCGAAAATCTGTACCCAAAGGAGAATGTTTTGGACAGTTTTTGGAATTTTAATGGCCTGGGCCAAATGTAAGCCCCAGGATATGGAGATGCGGTTTCAGTGATTGACAGCTACTTAAGGTACATGTGTTTAAACAAGATCAATGCCCATTTGGGATTTTGGTGGGATGGAATGGAGTATTTAGGTGATTCCTAGAAACTCTGTAATGATCAGTGTACTTAAGGTTAGGCAGTATCATGGAAGATGCAAGGTAATGTCTTGAAGAATACAAAGATTAGATGCAGCATGGTTTAGAAGAATAAAAGCATTGGATATGACATGAGGGGGGGCTGAGTTCAAATCCTGGTTCTATAACTCATTATCTACATAACCTTTAACAAGTCATTTCATCTCTCTGAGCGGGGTTCCTTATTTGCAAAATGTGGGGTTGGCAAAGATGGTCCCTTTCAGTACTGTAGCTATAATTCTAGAGTGTTTGGTACTATAAATGACACATGAATTCTTTTCTTTTGGTTCAGTTCATAATGGATATTAAGGGCCCACTTTGGGGCATAACAGCATGCATAAGATCCCAAGTTTGCTAACATAGAGCTTCTATCCTCATAGGACTTTCAGTCTAGGAGAATTCCATAAAAACTGACCAGGTGCCAAAACGTAGAGTTTTACATAGTTAGCAGACAGGGAATTTACAAGTAAATTAAGTTTTCTAAACACCAACAGGGGAACACATTTGGTATTAGCTTATTAAGCTGCAAAATTAGCTCAAGAATGTTCTGAAAGGCACAAACACAATAAATAGGTTATGCAAATGGGACACTTTGTAAGACTAAATTATTCCAGCAGTGTCATGAAGGAACAATGCTATGAAATGGCTAATGAGAAATTTGTATTAATCTCAGTTCATGGGATACTTAATAAATTAGTAAATTTAGGGCATTTGTATCCATGAGTAATTGAAAGGAAGTAAACAATGATTTGAATGTTTCTGTTGCTTCTTGCTAATTATAATCTTTTATTGAAAAAAAAGGTTATTTGACTTTACCACTTGAAGAGTGACGTAATAATCACGTAATATGTTCAATTTTCAGAGATGTGGGCTAGTTAGTGGTACAATTAGTTGGATTTGGAATTTATTCAATGGCAAGACTCAAAAAGTAGTCACTAATGTATCTCTGCCACATTGGGAGTCTTTGGTGGAATGATCCCAAGGTCCGTTTGTTAGTGACTATAGTAAAAGCAGAGGTTTATCTAATATTGACAGAAACCTGGGAGAGATAGCTAACAGACTGGGTGCCAATGTGAGGATTCCAAAAGATCTGATCTATTAGAACACTGGGCTGAGTGGCATAAGGTAAGATTTAATAGTGATAACTGTAAAATCATTATGTAGGATTCAAAAATTCAACTGAGGAAATATACAAAATGGCAATCATGACTACACAGAATTTCATCTGAAAAAAGATGTAGGGATTATCATGAACAAAAACAGCATGTGGCAAAATGATGCAATATCTTGTTGAAGAAATCTAATGCAATCTTAGGCTACATTAATAAAGGCATTGCATTTAGGAATATGGAGATGATGCTACCACTACACCCTGCCCTGGTCAGATGCCATCTGAAATATTCTGGGTTTAGTTCTGGATATCACATTTCATTAAGAGCTTTAATCAACTAGAATATATACAGTGTAAGGCAACCAGTGTGACAACTTATGAAGAAGAGAGAGCATGTTAAGTGCCTTCAAGTATCTGAATATCTATCATCTGGGAGGAGAGATTTGATTTATCCTGCGTTACCTCAGCAGGGAGAACTAGGATCAATGGGTAGACTTTGCTCAGAGGGAAATTTAGGCTCAGGACCAGGACAAGCTTCCCAACAGTGAGATCTGTGCACAAGTGTATGAGGGACTACAAAGGCATGGAGACTGAAGACAGAGTATCATGTATGTGTGAAAACAAGTAAGCCAGTATTGCTGTAATTATACCACCAATTAGAATTGTATTATGGCATAGTAGAGAAAACACTGACTTTTCAGTTATGGGAACTGGGTTTAAATTCTGGCTCCATTTTCTACATATTTTATTCAAACTCTTCTACCTCAGTTTCCTCATCTCTAAATTGAGAGGGTTAGAAAAGATATCCTGTAAAACCCATGGCTTTAAGTCTTTATCCTAGAATTGCAGCAATAATAATGTAGCTGTTAATTCAAGCAAATGGTGTTTAGAGAGTTCTTAGAGCCATGCCAATTCCAAAGCAGGCTTCCTTTGGAAGAAAAACAAATTCCATTATCCCAAAGAGCAAGGAGAAGATCCCAAGGATGGGTAGTTCTAGCAAACAGGGTCAAACCAGTAGCACCCGAGTTGGAGAGACCAAGTGTGGTGGGGTATGCTGGTAATCTAAGCTTCCCAGAAACTGAGAATGGCAGATGCCTTGAGCTTTCCAGTTCTGAGCTGCAGTGGGTTACAGTGACCTCGTGTCTGTCCTAAGTTCAGCATCAATTCCATGATGGCAGAAGTGGTACATCAGATTTTCCAATGAGTGATGAGCAGGTCAAAGCTCCTGTACCTTTCAGTAGCAAGATCAAGCCCATGAGTAGCTGCTGTGTTTTCAAACTGGGCAAGATTGGCAGAATTAGTCTTTGAAAATAAAACCAAATGAACAAACAAACCTAGAATAGATTTGAGGGAAATGCCATGTTATAAAAATTACGTCTCTGTCTGAAGGAACCTAGAACTAACTTTAAAAAAATGTCATGTTTTATTTTTTAAAATTAGTAATAGTGAACATTTGCATATTGGCAGCTAGGTCACACCATGGATAGAGTGCTGGGCTTGGAGTCAGGAAGACTTAAGTTCAAATCTGGCCTCAGATAATTACTAGCTATGTGACCCAGGGCAAGTCACTTAACCTTATTTGCCTCATTTTATTCATTTGTAAAATGAATTGGGGAAGGAAATGGCAAATTGCTCCAGCATCTTCCCCAAGATAACTCCAAATTGGGTCATGGACAGTTGGACACATCTGAAATGACTATAACGATTGGAATGATGCCACCTGCTGGAGACTTACTGTAGCAAAACTCCGCCATGAGGAGAAGGTGTCTGAAGGCAAGACTTGTGGTTCTTTGGCATCAGGAAGTGACATTTGCTTGTGGGAGGAAGAAGGGGAGAGGTGGGCTCTCTTGCTCTCTTTCGTCAGGACTCTGGTGGAGAAGGGAGTGAGAAATGCGCTCTCCCTTTAATAGATAGATGAATCTAGGCCTTTCTCTTTCTCTTCACCAAATTGTTATTCTCCTTAATAAATGCTTAAAAGTCTAACTCTTGCTAAAGCTTATAATTTATTGGTGATGACTCATTGGATATCTTAGACAGACTAGCTAGAATTTTAGCCCCTTACATGACTCAAAAGCAACAACAAAGTTTGCAAAGAATTTTACATGTTATCTCATAAAAATTCTGTGAGATAGGTTGTATTACAGTCCCTGTTTCACAGATGAGAAAACTGACAGAGGATGAGTGACTTAACCAAAGTCACACTGTAGCTGCCTGAATAATACTCAAGTCTTCTTGATCTCAAGTCCAGCATTCTACCCACTATGCCACAAAGCTGTCTCTACAATGTAACGATTGGAATGACGCCACCTGCTGGATACTTACTGTAGAAGAGTTCTGCCCATGAAGCGAAGGTCTTTGAGGGCAAGACCAGGAGTCTTTTCTTTGGCGGGGAGGAAGTGACGCAGACTAGTGGGAGGAGGAAGGAAGAGACTGGCGCTGACTCTGGGTCTCTTTCCTGAGGACGCTGGCGGAGAAGGGAGCTAGAAATGTGCTCTCCCTTTAATAGATAGGAATCTAGGCCTTTCTCTCTCTCTTTACCAAATTCTTATTCTCCTTAATAAATGCTTAAAAGTCTAACTCTTGCTAAAGCTTGTAATTGATTGGCGACCACTCATTAGATATTTTAGACAGACTAGCAAGAATTTTAGCCCTTAACAACAAAGAAAGTCAGTCTTGGCAAAATAATTGGGTTCTTTTCTCTCAGAGAAAGGAGAAAAGAAGGGAGCTTGGGACAATATTTAGTGATAAGAATGGGACTCTCCCATTCTCAGCTTTTGCAACCAGGGACTACTTTGTTGCTCCTCTTAGTCTCAGCATGAACACAGTGCCCAGCACATGGGAAACACTAAATAAATGTTGATTCAATCAGACTCTAGGCAAATTGTGTCAGATGGTCTTGACATTCTTGGTTAAGTCAGAAGTGCAGTGATCTGCTGAGAGTGAAGAAAATGGAGGCAGGGCTGAGCGCTTGAGTAATGTGAGATTTAAAATTGGATATTAGATCATAAATCTCCCCTACTTAACCCTTCCCTTAACTCATCTCCCAGACTAGTAAATGGAAGAAGCTTCTGGTTTTCTAGATAGAGCCTTTATTGTATATAAGGTGTTGTTGATTAGAAGGATAGGAAAACAGAAATACAGTACAAATCGTCTTAAATCTAGGCTTAGTCTATATTCCTTATAAAAACTCACCAAACCGATTTAGGCCACCTTTGGAGTGAGTCAGACCGTCTGTGCCGCGCCGCCCGGAGTCCCGCCCAGCCGGCAAAAAAGGCTACTCCCCTTCTCTCCACCCCGGAAGTCAAAAAACCCGGCAGGCAGTCTGACATGCGCAGCAGGCGGACTGTACCCGGCAGGCAGTCTGACATGCGCAGCAGGCGGACTGTTCATCTCCTCCCCAAAAGGGTGGTCCTTGAAAAACTGGCGTCTTTCAGTTATCCTAGCCGACTGTTAAAAACTTTCATATTTTACCACATTTCCCCCCTTTGCTTCCTCAAGAAATGGAATGTTTCCTTGATGGAACAGTAAAAAGAATATAATAACTTCTGCTGACTAATAATATGCGAACAACAATACAGAAAAGGAAGAGAGGAAAGTTTTGTCCAGAGGGACGATTTTTTTTTCTTTCCTCATGAACCGACGCTTTGACATTAGTCTTGCAAAGGGAGAGCCTCTGCAGAGAGTACATGTTACAGATAGTATATAACAGAAAGGAGATAGTAAAAGCTAATAAAGCAAAACAGTTCATATAAAGTCTCTGAGTTCTCTTGTCTTCTTGAAGTGGTAAGATGTCATCAGGAGGAAACTGGATTCTGGTCTGGAAAACTGGATTCTGGACTCTGGTCTGGATTCTGGATTCTGGACTCTGGTCTGGAAAGCTGGATTTCTTCTTTAACTGTTTGAATTGCTGTATTTTTTTTTTTTTTTACTAAACCTTAGCATAGCATTTTGCAATCAGTAACACTTTTTACCACCATGTGTCTGGATCAAAGTCAAATTTAGTATGTGTTCATGACACCTGAAAATGTTATGGAAAGGTTATCATACCATATCTCATGGTTCCGAGACAGCCAGTGATTGTGCTAGGCCACAGGTGAATTCAACTGAGTGAGATAAAAAGATAAGTAAGTTCAGTTAAATTAGGTTAAATTAGGAGGGAGAGAGGATGAATACTGGACTGTGCCTAGTAATTGTGCTCTACATAGTCACCATCATAAGCAAACCATGGACTTATGTATACCTGTCTCTCCTTTTGTTGCACATATATTCTCTCCAGGGCCTGCATCAGAGTTCACAGCAAGTTAGTCTCTGAAATGATAAGTTTCCATATTTCTGAAATCTCATTAATTTCACCAAAGACAATATGATGGTAAAAATGTGTGCTACGCTGCATAACTGAGAATATATTAGTGATATATACAATAATTCCAAACCATACCCAGAGTATAATGACATATAAATAATAAACGAATGTAAATAGCTGATTATATTAGACATTGTTACATAATCTTCTTTTAGACATTATTACATAATCTTCTTTTAGCAATTAGACCACATCATCTTATACATGAATTCTCTAGTATAACAGTAGCAGATACTTAAAGTGGTGATTAATTCATCAAAAAGAAATAAGACTTCAATAAGCAAGATTCAATATTCAATAGCATATACTTAAAATGCCTTTGAAAAGTCACTTAGTTTACAAAATCGGGTTTTTAAAGAAAAGCAAAAGAAACAAAAGTAAAAAAAAAAACAAAGCAAAACCAAAAACCAAAAATAAAAGGCAAAAGATTCGCTAAGCACCCTTTTGTGCTCTTAAAGAATTTAAAGGTGTGGTGAATTCCAGGTCTTTTCAGTGCCTTTCAAAAGTCAAAACAAAACAAAAAGCAAAAAGGATAAAAAAAAAAATAGGTATAGGGTAGGGAAAAGGGTGGGAGAAATTGAGGTGGGCCAGAAAACTAGGCCATGTGCTTCAGTGCTTTTGCCTGTGGAAGGAAATGCTTGTTAAATTTTAAGGTATTTAAGCTGCTAGAGTTTGGGGTATGCCACATTGTTTTAACTGGTTCCCCAATTCTCTGCATGCCAAAGTGGCAGGGGTTTCTGAATTGTCATTGATCTTTCTAATGCTGTCATAATGTTCTTTATGGTAGAAAATGTGGAGTTCTCTAGCATCAGTTTTGTCTGTGCCACTGATTTTCAATAAAGGCTGATTTAATTGATGAACCACAACATTCAGCTGATGCTGCTTAGCAAATGCTACAATTGAATCATTTCCTCCCCACTTTCCAAATTTCTTTAATTCATCAACATATTCTTCAAAAGGGGAGTCATTTACTATAAAAGACTCAAACTCTTGTCTATGGTTAATCATATAAGAAGCAGCTTCTTGTCTGTGTCTGAGATGATTTCTACAGTGACCTTCTAGCTGGTCTGCTAAAGCCCTAAAAAGGCAATTTCCGTCTCCTGATACTTTACGAAGACTGAGTCCCAAAGCATTTAACTGATCAGTGGGATTATTAAATGGGAACTGCCTTTTTCCTCTGAACTCTCTTTGCTCTTTAACAGTTGCTATCTTTAGGGTTTTTACCTCTTTAGCGTCTACCTCAGGTCTATCTGAAATCTCTTCACCTATGAATGGTGCAGGCTTTATATGAGAGCAATGAATCCATGAGTCTTTTTCACCAATTTTAATGGCAGTAGGAGTTGTCAATAATACCTGAAAAGGTCCTTCCCAGGCAGGTTGAGTTCCACTGGTTTTCTGAAAATTCTTTACATATATTTTATCTCCTGGGTTGAAGTTATGCAATGAAAAGTCTAATGGTCCTGCCTGGACCACAGCTCCTGCCTCATGGAGTTCACGTAGCCTGGTCTGTAATTCCTGTATATAGGAAGCAACAGAAGTATCACCTCCCACCAGTGATGTATAAACTGGGGAAAAAGTTTTAGCTTGGATAGGAGGGTGACCAAAAAGCATTTCATAAGGAGATATATGAAGTTCTCCTCTTGGTCTACTTCGTAGATAGAATAATGCCAATGGTAGAACATCAGGCCATTTCAAATGGGTTTCAGTACATAATTTGCCAATCATACTCTTAAGCTCTTTATTCATACGTTCGACTTGGCCGGAACTTTGTGGATGGTAGGGCGTGTGGAATTTTGGAGTCACTCCCAAGAAAGAATAGATTTGGGATAAAATCGAATCAGTGAAATGTGTGCCTTTGTCAGAATCGATGCGGGCTGGTGGGCCAAAACGAGGTACTATCTCTTTAAGAAGAATTTTGGCAACAAAGGCAGCTGTGGCTCGGGGGCTGGGAAAGGCCTCCACCCACCGAGTGAGCTGATCAACTATAACAAGGCAAAATTTATAATGTCCTGCTTTTGGCATAGTAATATAATCAATTTGTAAGTGCTCAAAAGGTGTATATGCTAGAGGACGCCCTCCATAAGCTTTGGCCTTAAAAGCATACTGATTATAAGACTGACATGTGGAGCAGCCCGAGCAGATTCGAGATGCTGTATTAGTCACACCTGGTGCTATCCAGGTTCTCTTAATAGAGTCTACAATGCCTTGTGTACCAAAATGGCCTTTTCTGTGAACAGAGAGGCATACCTGGTGGTAGAATTTCCGGGGAAGAAATGGCTTACCTTCCGGAGACACCCAGATGCCATTGATCTGTTTCGCCTTAAATTTCTTTTTCCACTTTTCTACTTCAGAATCGTCATAGGTTAGGTTGGAAGGAATATCCTCAGAAGGTGAAAGGTTAAATACATGTTCAGGAGCTTCTAATGCAGCTAGCTTGGCTGCAGAATCGGCTCGTGCATTTCCCTTTGAAACAGGATCACTATTCCCTGTGTGGGCAGGGCAATGTACAACGGCTAGGGAAGAAGGCAGTTTTAGGGCATCTAAGAGGTCCTTGATAAGGTCCCCATTGGCAATAGCCTTGCCCGAGGATGTTAGAAAGCCTCGTTGACGCCAAATCATACCAATAAAGTGGCATATGCCAAAGCCATATTTCGAGTCAGTAAAAATGGTGGCACTCTTATCTTTAGCTATATTACAGGCCTGTGTAAGAGCCACAAGTTCAGCAGCCTGTGCACTAAAATGGGAAGGCAGAGAAGCTGCCCAGAGGGTGTCATAATCAGAAACTACAGCAGCTCCAGTAAAACGGGTTCCCTCTCTCATAAATGAGGAACCATCTGTATAGAGGACAAGATCAGGATTTTCTAAAGGTGTATCAAAAAGATTGTCACGGGGTTTTTCAGCCATATCAACTAAAGAAGCACAGTCATGCAACGGTTCCCCCGAGAATGGTAAGTTAGGGAGTAGTGTTGCTGGATTAAGAACTGTGCAGCGTTTTAAAGTGATATTCTCATTACCTAACAGGGTTATTTCATACTTAGCCAGCCTTTGATCTGAAAAGGCTTGTGTCCTGTGACGTAGTAAGAGAGCCTCCACTTCGTGAGGGCATTGCACAGTTAGAGGGTTACCTAGGACCAAATCAGAGGCTTTTTCTACCAAAAGCGCTGTGGCCGCCACTGCTCTAAGGCAAGGTGGCGCTCCAGCCGCTACAGGGTCCAGCTGAATTGAATAGTAGGCTATAGGACGTTGGTTAGGCCCCAGTGACTGAGTCAGGACTCCAGAAGCCACCCCCCTTTGTTCATGCACAAAGAGAGTGAAAGGCTTACTATAATCTGGCAGTCCTAGGGCAGGTGCTGATAACAAGGCCCGTTTTAATTCTTTTATGGCTGAGAGATGCTGGGGATCCAACTGTAAACTGTCTGGAACAGAACTTTTTGTAAGAGCTATGAGGGGTTTAGTAATTTCACCAAAAGAGGGTATCCATTGTCTACAGTACCCAGCTGCTCCCAGAATGGCTCTCAACTGCCTCTTAGTAGTGGGGGCAGAGAGTTGTTGAATGGCCTGGACTCTCTTAGAAGAGACAGAGCGAGTTCCAGCAGCCAAAATAAATCCTAAATATTCTACCTGGGGCAAACACCATTGTACCTTTGTCTTGGAAACCTTGTGTCCTCTCTTGTGCAGCTCCAGCAGTAAGTGACGGCTATCTTCCTGACAAATTTCAGCATTAGGAGAGGCCAAAAGTAAGTCATCAACATATTGTACTAGTATGGAGCCCTTAAAGGTAATAGAGGCCAGATCCTGCTGTAAAATTTGGGAAAATAATGTGGGACTGTCTACAAATCCCTGTGGGAGTCTAGTCCAGGTCCACTGTCTATTTTTCCAGGTAAAAGCAAATAAATATTGGAAGTCCTCATGTACTGGTATGGAGAAAAAGGCAGAGCAAAGGTCTACCACTGTGAAACATGTAGATTCATAGGGAATCGATGAAATTATCGTAGCCGGGTTTGGAACTATGGAATGTCTAGGAATAACATAATTATTAATCGCTCTAAGATCTTGCACAAAACGATAAACAGGTTTACCATCTGGCCCAGGCTTGGGTTTTTTAACTGGCAAAATGGGAGTATTGCATGGAGAGTGATGACATGGAATAATAATACCCTGGCTTTTCAAAGCCTCAATTATAGGGGTGATCCCTTCTATTGCTTCCCTAGACAATGGATACTGTGGAATGGAGGGGGGTGGTCCCCCCTTAACTTTAAAGGTAACAGGCATGGCAGACTTAAGGAGCCCCACCTCATTAGGGGATGAGGCCCATAAAGACTCAGGAATGTCAGAGGGGATTTTGGATACCTCCCCTGCTGTTCCTTGAGCTTCTGTAAGTAAAATTGGTAATAAATGAACAGTATCCTCTGGCAATTGTAAGGAGACAGCCCCATCTGGAGCACAAGATATGGTTGCTCTAAGCTTGCAAAGGAGATCACGACCTAATAAATTTACAGGGGCATCAGGCATGAGTAAAAATGAATGTTCCACTGTTAAGGGCCCCATAGATACCATGCGAGGATTCAATTTTGCCACTCTCTGGCTCTTTCCTGAGACTCCCACTACATTCAAAAATCCTACAGGTCTACACCCAGCATCTGGTTTGCTTACTAATACTGATTTAGAGGCTCCTGTGTCTAGCAGACAATCATAATAAGTCTCCCCCACTTTTAAGGTGACATGTGGTTCATTACTCTGGGGAGGTGAATGGACTGGCACAAGTGCATTCAAAAAATCCGGATCTGGGAATATATGGCTTTCATTATCTATGTTCCATTCCTCCCCAAGACACCATCATTCCTGTGTCCTCTTCTGAGGGGGGTCTTGGTTACCATTATTCTGGTACTGCCTTTCTGTATTCCTCCAAAAAGATCTATTTCTATTTTGATTTCGCCTGTAATTAGAATTAGAATTTCTTCTCCAAGTCCTACATTCTCTCAATTCATGCCCCTCCTTACGACAGTAACAACACACCTTAGTGTCCTTGTTCCGGTGTCCACATGGCTGACTAGGAATCGCTGGTGCCAGAATGCTCTGTTTAGGGTGATCTGGATCTTCCTCACGTGAGTCAAAGACATAATTTGCAAGTTCCTTAATTCTATCTACTGAGAGATTTCTCCAGTCTGGACATTGTTTCAGAAAGTATCTGCGTATTTCTGGCAGTGAATTATAAACAAATGTGTTGAGAATGATACAGGAATCTCTTAAATCTACTGGATCCAATCTGGTGTACTGTCTAGCGGCCTCACAAAGTCTATCATAAAATCTGTTTGGTCTTTCATTAGCCTCCTGAGGTAGGCTTAAAAATTTCTGCCAGTTTTCCGGTTTTCTAGAGCAAGATTCCATTCCCTTCAGAAGTGTTTCTCTAGCATCTTTTAATCTTTGGAAATCCCTATCATCATTATAATTCCACTCTGGATCCTTTAGAGGCCATTCCACATCGGCCTTACCTTTCGCAACAAGGGCATTTCCTGCTGAGATAATATCTGTAATCTCAGTTGGGGACAGTAAAGTTTCCAAAAGGCAAGTAACATCAGCCCAACTGGGTTGATATGCATTAAATATAGTCCTTAACTGTGAAATTACAGTGTTTGGATTTTTCTCAAAACTAGGGATGATTGATTTCCATGCGCTCAAGTCACTTGGTCTAAAGGGGCTATATTTTCTGACTTGAATTGGCACTCCCTTCTTACTATGTTCTATAGCTTCCTGCAGAGGGAGTAGTTTCTGCTGATCTGATTCTGAACTTGGATCATCTCTAGTAGAAACAGCCATTTTGAGGTCTCTCTCCATATGTGAGAGTTTCCCCCACATCATAACAATGATAATAACAAAAACAATGATAATAACAAAAACAAAAAAAAAACAACAAAAAAAAATAAAATCCTTAGTCGTATGAACTATGGATGTGGTATTAAAAGGTATTTCAATTGCAGGCATAAAATTTCTACTTATATTAAACGTATTTTCCCAAAGATTCTCACGTATACTATTATACAAAAAACCTTTTGCTGCCTGAATGAGGAAAAAACCAATAATGTTATGAAGGACCATTGAGTAAACTATTCCTCTAAGTCGGGATGTTATGCTGTCCCAATACATTCCGATGAGAAAAATCAAAGGGATGGTAGAATATTCGAGCATCTTGCCCTTTAAACTGGGCTGGCTTTTCTGTTTAAAGCAAGACTTTTAGAGGCTTAAAGTCTTTAAGGGAGATTAGACAAAGGGAAAGTCCGCGGGGGGGGGGGGGGGGGGGGTATTTGGAAAATCCACCGAATTAGCCGGCTTATGGCCAAACTAGGGAGGGTGGGAGGGTCCTTAAGGTCCCTTCGGGGTCGCCAAACTGTGAGATTTAAAATTGGATATTAGATCATAAATCTCCCCTACTTAACCCTTCCCTTAACTCATCTCCCAGACTAGTAAATGGAAGAAGCTTCTGGTTTTCTAGATAGAGCCTTTATTGTATATAAGGTGTTGTTGATTAGAAGGATAGGAAAACAGAAATACAGTACAAATCGTCTTAAATCTAGGCTTAGTCTATATTCCTTATAAAAACTCACCAAACCGATTTAGGCCACCTTTGGAGTGAGTCAGACCGTCTGTGCCGCGCCGCCCGGAGTCCCGCCCAGCCGGCAAAAAAGGCTACTCCCCTTCTCTCCACCCCGGAAGTCAAAAAACCCGGCAGGCAGTCTGACATGCGCAGCAGGCGGACTGTACCCGGCAGGCAGTCTGACATGCGCAGCAGGCGGACTGTTCATCTCCTCCCCAAAAGGGTGGTCCTTGAAAAACTGGCGTCTTTCAGTTATCCTAGCCGACTGTTAAAAACTTTCATATTTTACCACAGTAAGTAGACCAGCTTTGCAGGTTACTAAGGGACATTTAAGAGGGAGTCAATGGAAGGATTGCCAAACAGCATGGAGGATATAGCTGAAGAGAGAAAACCCCAAATTACTGCAAAGCCATCTTCCTAGTCCAGGATAGTAATTGCTCCATGCTTTGATAGGGATTCTTCCAGTTGACCTGAACAGT
Organism: Dromiciops gliroides; assembly: GCF_019393635.1. Taxonomy (NCBI): domain Eukaryota; kingdom Metazoa; phylum Chordata; class Mammalia; order Microbiotheria; family Microbiotheriidae; genus Dromiciops; species Dromiciops gliroides. Next base: position 24,875,634 of record NC_057865.1, on the reverse strand, counting down.
TTACTAAGTAGTACTTGGAAAAGGTGGAAATTTTATTCCTGGGAAGTGGTTTTTGTTTGTTTGTCTGTGTTTGTGTTTTTTTCATCATGCAAGAATCAGGCTCCTGGTAATAATGCCTAATAAAATCTGACTTTGGATATTATTTTACTGACCTTTTTATATCTTATAGGCCCTAAATGCATGTATAGTGTAAAAGGGATACAGCACTGAAGAATTATTCTTCCTAGCTTGGGAGTTCATTCATTAATGGTATCTTTATAATGGGGGAAAGAACACCTTAGTTTCTATCTCAAAGTTGCTTTTCTTAATGAAACATTCTTGCCTGTGACTGTGGAAAGAACGAAAACAGCACCCGTATTTGTATTTAAGAAGAAGCTTGCATAGGCCCAGAATGCATAAAATGGATAAATCTTGCTACCAGGGTTACAGATCATGCAGTCCTTGGGCTTTTAACTAGTGATTGCCGTTTATTTAAACTTTCAGAATGGTGGCTTTGGCTTTAAGGCGACTCTGGAAACAACAAAAGTGAGGATTTATTTAAAAATAACTCTAGGTACGATCGAAGACAAAAGATAGGAGTCCTACCTAGAAAAAAACCCCAAAGTGAACAGAGTCAAAGTTTCACAAAACAGTAAGTTAAGTACATGATTTTGACTTTCCCTTTTATATTGGAAAGAGCTAACAATCCATTTTTAGAAGTAGCTGCTAAGTTTATTGTGAAGATGAAAGAGCCTAATATATTTAAAAGTGGGGGGGGGGCAGGGGCAGCTAGGTGGTGCAGTGGATAAAGCACTGGCCCTGGATTCAGAAGGACCTGAGTTCAAACCCGAGACAGTTGATACTAGCTGTGTGACCTTGGGCAAGTCACTTAACCCTCATTGCCCTGCAAAAGAACCCAAAAGAAACCAAAAAACAAAAACAAACAAACAAACAAAAGTATGGGTGAATGTTGAGTAATGTTGAGTAAAATAAGTGTGCCCTTCCTCTATATCCTCCATGGATTCATTGCTATATCCTCCCCAGTATTATGAAGCACTTTGAGGGTAGGAACTTCTTGTTGTTGTTACCTTTCTTTCCCCTCCACCTAGTATAGTGCCTTACTTTTGGGAGGTACTTGGTAATAGTTGCTAAACTTAATGGAGTTCCTAGGTCCCTCCCCAGTTCTGACAAAGTAACACTTTGGAGTATTTCCTAATCTATTAACTTGTTATAGAATACATTTTGTTTCTTGTTATTGAATAGTTCTTAAGATGTTTTTGTGTCATATAAACCTTTGGCAGTCTGGTGAAACCCATGGACCCATTCTCTGTCATTACTTTAAATATACAAAATAAAATACATAGTATCACCAAGAAAACTGTGTGTGTATATATGTATATGTATATGTTTATATATATGTATATGTATACACACACATATATAGTATCTATATTATATGTGCATTTATGTATATATATATATAAGTGTGTTTGTGTGTATCTAAATGTATACATGGGGGCAGCTAGTTGGCACAGTAGACAGAGCACTAGCCCTGAAGTCAGGATGACCTGAGTTGAAATCTGACCTCAGACACTTAACACTTACTAGCTTTGTGACTCTAGGCAAGTCACTTAACCCCAATTGCCTTACCAAAAAAATTTTTTTAAATGTATATATGTATGTAAATGGTGTATGTTGTTTATTTTCTTTTAGACTCTATAGACTCGAGTGCAGATAGGTGGCACAGTGGATAAAGCACTGACCCTGGATTCAGGAGGACCTGAGTTCAAATCTGGCCTCAGACACTTGACACTTCCTAGCTGTGTGACCTTGGGCAAGTCATTTAACCCTCATTGTCCTGCAAAAAAAAAAAAAGAGTCTATAGACTCCCCATTAAGAACCCCTGCTATAGTGCTTAAAGAATATTGGGGTGGCCTATTATGAATCCCCTCCTTTATAAGCTCCTAGATCATAGAGCTGGAAGGGCTGTCAGTGGTCATCTACTCCAAAGCTAGCTGTTCTTCACATGTGAGGTCATTTCCTTCCCTCAAGCTTTTACATAGGTGGGAGCTGCCTTGATTTGAATGTACTCCACCCTCACCTTAGCTTCTTAGAATCCATAGCTTCCTTCAAGAGAGAACTACTAGCCTGATGTCCTTCAGTTATTAATACTCTTTAGTTATGATATTTATTTTATCTTATTTCACTTATTACTTTATAAATCATTACCCATAACCTGGTTTGTTTCCCCCAGTCAAAAACAAGCTCTTTGAGTACAGGACAGGCTAGTCTTAGTCCACTGTTCTATATATGGCAAATGCTTGAAAGGTGTTAGTTCAATTGAAATCCTCAAACCTAATGAATCGAATTCTTTAACCCTAATGATTATTTTTCTATGGTATCAAGCCTAAATTGGTTTCTCTCCAACATGTACCTGTTGGTGCCATCCTGGCAAATATTTATGAATATTCATGTTGATGGTTTAATGTACTCCTGTGGTTCTCTACCCCGCCTCTCTCCCTCCCGCCCCTGGAAAATCTATCCTTCTCTCAGCAAGTGTTTATGGAGTGTGCACTCTGTGCCAGTGGCTGTCTTATGAATGGAGGATTCAAAGACTATAAGTGAATGTTCCCTGCCCTCAAGAAGAATGACCCTGTTCTCTTTAAATTGACATGGAATCTATTGCCTTGATTGTCTTTGAAAACATTTATAAGACAGGGTTCTTGTTTGGATAAAGTAGAGCCAAGATCATGCTAAGACACTTGAGTGGGGATAAAGTGTTCTGTCACGTTCTGGGCTCTCTTTGTCCTACCCAGGCAGATCTTCTGGCCTGGATCTCATGTGATAAACAGCACTTCTGTTTATGACCCACTTGAAGGTCTGGTGCCATGTTTATGTATGACCTTCAATAGCTCCAGCATGCCAGGCAGCATGTACTTTTGACAGAGTAATATTTTAAAACATATTATGTTATCTAATTGATAACATCATTTGGGCCAGGAGGCCCTGATAGTGGGATGTAGAGCTCATCCCCTCGGCAGACTGGTGGGATCGGTTTTTATTATCTCTAAAATCCATTCTGGGTGGGCATCTATTCTCAGCCTTCATTATCTCTAGCAATTGCAATTCCATAACCTCCCTTGGCTGCTTTCTCTCTCGCTGAGCTCTTTTTGCTTATTAATCCTGTAATAATGCCTTATGTTCTCTAAATATTGAAGCAGTGCTTAAGTTTCCCCTGCTAACTCATTCCACCCTGACAACCCGGGGTAAGGAGTAATAATTGTGTAAACAAGCAGAGATGGAGGGTGTGCAGAGCATTGCTTGTCCAAAGGCATCTCATGTGGGGCTTGTTAGGATGGACATTGTCAATCCATAGAAAATTAAAATATTAAATTTGCAGTGCCAGGCTTGTGATAGGATTGCAAGTATGAAATTGTTGGCAGACATATGATTGTAGCAACCAGCAAAATTCTATCTGCGGTGTATTTTTAAAAGGCATTTAAATATTGCTACAGTGGTTTAGGAAGCCTGCTGGAATTTGGAACTAGGGATAAGACAACCTAGGCATCTTTCTCAATTCTTCTCTCATGCCCCGACCCTATCTTCCTGGAGATTATTCTTTGTCCTTCATTCTCAAAGAGGAAAATGGCATCAGGATAATGTTATGACTTGCAGTGAATTGGATTTAAATGGAGGGCTGTGCAAGGTCACCAACCTCAATCTCTCCTCCACAGCCATCTGGGTCCAGTGGCAAGATATACATCATGATGACTGGAGATGTCCCTGGATGTCTGAGGCAATTGGGGTTAAGTGACTTGCCCAGGGTCACACAGCTAGTAATTGTCTGAGGTGAGATATGAACTCAGGTTCTCTCCACTGCAGGGCCAGTGCTTTATCCATTGCATCACCTAGCTGCCCCTTTGAATAGAGATACTGCATCTTGAAGCTCTTATACACACATCTCACACCAAGCACAGATACTCCAGGTTAGGTCTTTCTCATCCCTCTCCCCTGGTTCATTTTAGTAGTACCTTTTCATCTACCTTCTCTTTCTCCAAAACATCCTTCACACAGCTGGCCACTTGATTTCTTTTTTAAAAAATATTTTTTATTTTCTTCAATGGCACGTTAAAACAATTTTTAACATTTTTTAAAATTTTGAGCTCCAAATTCTATCCTTCCCTTGCTCCCTCCCCTCTCCTCTCCCTAATACAGTAAATAATCAGATATTATTTATGCATGTTCAATTGTGTAAAATATTTTCATATGTCATTTTGTACAAGAAGACTCAAAAGAGAAAGGATGAAAGATAGTGAAAAATAGCATGCTTCAGTCCATATTCAAGCAGCATCCATTCTTTCTCTGGAGGCAGGTAGTATAGTTCACCATTAGTCCTTTGGGATTGTCTTGGATTATTGTATTGCTGAGAATAAATTGTCATCCATAGTTATTTATTGAACAAATTTCTTGTTTCTCTGTACAACATTCTCCTAGTTCTATTCATTTCACTTTGCATCAGTCCATGTAAGTCTTTCCATTTTTCTGAAATTCCCAATTAATTTTCCAAAAGAGATAGGTTTGGCTGTACCACTTCCCAGGTCAAGAGACTTTAGTGACTCCCTGTTGACTCTCAAATTAAATACTAGGCACTTAAATGCTTCAGCTAGGCACTTAAGGAGCAAATAAGCAGTGAAGTAGATAGAGCCCTCCCTCACTTAAATCCAATTCATTGCTAATCAGGACATCACCCCAATGTCATTGTCCTCTTAGAGGATGAAAGACAAAAACAACAATGACCTTGGGAAAGTCATTTAACTTTTCTGTGAGGCTACATTTTCTCTTCTGTAAAATGAGCTGGTGAAGGAAATGACAAACCACTCTAGTATCTTTGCCAAGAAAACCCCCACTGGGGTCACTTAGAGTCAGACAAGAGTGAACAACAACAAAGGCATTTAAGGCTCTTTATAACGTAGCTCTAGGCTAAAATTCTCCTCCCATTTCATGTAAATGAAACTTTACAATGCAGCTAAATGGGTCTTTTTGCTGTTCCAGTTAGTTTTATTCTATTCCTTGCTGCCACTCCTGCACAGGGTATCACCATTCCTGTTATATTCTCTCTCCATGGTTGTGCCAAGGATCACTGAGCTGAGTCCTCCTTGTTAGGTGCAGAACTGGAAGTCACATCTTTTACCAGATGTGATTCCCTGATCATCTGAGCTCCTGGCTCATCACACAATAGGGTGGAGATGGGGATGGACTCAATGAAGCAATGGGTAATAAATAGCTGGAAACAATCAAATAATAACTATAATTTTTCTAAGGGGGTGGGGTGGGGAGTGGCTCTGTTTTAAGACTTCCAGAATTTTCTGGAGCACCAAGAGGCTAAGTGACTTCCCTAGGGTCAAATGTTCCACTCAAAACCTCATAGTACTGGTATGGTGGGGAACATTACTTTTCTTGCTTTAATGGTTAGCTTTCATGCAGTCATTTCATCAGCTCAATCAGTAAACTTTTTGTAAGTGATGACTATATGCCAAACACTGTCCTAGGCACTGAGCATACAAAGACAAAAGATAAAATGAATGAAACAGTCCTGGACCTCAAGGGTCTTATATTTTATCACAGATCAAGAACTGGAAAAGTCCTCAGAGCCCATCTAGTTCAACCTCTTCATTTTACAAACTGAGACCCAGGTTTTTAAAGAAGCTTATCTAAGATAATGCAAGTATAAGAATAAGTGTAGCAATTTGGGTACAAATATCTTACCCCGAACCTAGAAGATGAATTCTCATCCTTCTAAGCAGTCCAGCCAAATTTGCATTGTGAAGCTAATAAACTGACTTAAGGAGTAGGCTCCATGTAGAAAGAGAAAGCAATAGGATCATGAGCACTGTTTAAGCAGCAGGAAGGGCAGAAACCAAACATTCCCTGGATGCATCCAGGAGAAACTAAGCCTCTTGACGGCAATGATGATAGCACATATGACTTTGTGTTCCTGGTACACAGCACAGTGTACCATAAATAACATAAATAACAGGCAGTTGGTAAAATCGTGTTAGATTAGATTGGGTCCTTTTCCATTTTACTTTTAGAACTTTTATATATAAGCATAACACATTTGTAGGTGAGTTTTCCTTTACCCACTTGTTCTTTCCACACCATCAAGTTCTCCATAACAGGCAACAATGTTTGGAAGCTACCAAGAGCTATCCAAAAATGGAAAAGGCTTCCTTGAGAGGTAATAGCTTCCCTTGCACCATAAATCTTCAAAGACTGGATTCCCCATTGATGGGGACATTACACAGGAAATTCTCATTCCGATGGGTTGGAGAGATGGCTTCTGAAGCCCCTTCCTGCTTGGATAGTTTGTGTCCTGGAGTAGTTGGGGGAGGGGGGGGGGGCATCCAGTAAGTGATTTACTCTGTCTTAAAAGTGAAATTTTGCCCTAACTAGTAATGAAAACTTACCTGAATTTAATATCAAATTAGTACAAGGCACCAAAGGACAATTTTCCCTAGGTACAAATGTTCCAAAAACTATTATCCAGATTTAAACCATTACACTAATTATGTATCCAATGTCTGCTTTCTTCTGAGCAGCCCATTAAAGGTAGAGACAAAGCATCCTGAGTCACCCTGGTCCACCACAGGCCCCCTTTTCAGTTTGGTTGTTCAGGAAGGGTCCCAGGACATATCTCTGGTTTGGGAGAAGGGAAAGGCAGCTGTCCAAAGTACTGCTTTGTGCAAATCTGACTGAACACATCAAAAGCAAATTAAGAAAATAATATTTATGCTGCATGTTCCTGAAATCATTAGCAAGCTGCCTTTGAAATGAGAATGAAAAAGCAAGTTTAATTAAGTAATGATATGGCTGCTGTGTGGCTTCGGATCCCTGTCACAGACAAGCATTCGTTAGGAGCTTGAATAGATATTAGATATTTATCACTCAGGCCACCAAATGTTTAACTTTGGTGGTAGCAAATGTAACTTCTTACCTGCTACATGGCGATGGCACAGAATATAGGATCCTGAAACTGGATTGACCATAGTCATTTAATGATTTTTTTTTTCTCTTCTATTTGGACGGCATCTTTTTTTTTTTTTAAATCTTATTTCACGTAACAAAAAGTTTGATAAAAGGTCATTCTGTTTGGGCAAACTCAAAGGAGCCGGATCTGTACTCTGTCCCATTAATTTCACAACTTCTCAATTGGAGATTGGGTGCCATGATAATACACTGATGTGACTAGCCATATTTATTTTCTGGTTGCCTTATCATCTGGGTTTGTTTTGTTTATAGCCTTTGAGGCATAGTGACCTCTTATTTATTCTGTCAGATTCTTCTTCTGGGAAGTGAAGGATACACCAACACCTTGAGGTCAGCATTTGTAATACCTATTATTTGAGATTACTCTTAATGAAATTTAAGGGAGAACTAGACCAATAAGAACTCACATAGTTTTAATGCTTTCTTTGTCACAATATTGTGAGGTACATAACACAAATATTTATTATTTTACACTTATTTCATTATCCACATTTTAGATAAAGTAATTTTCCCAGGGTCACCTAGCTAGAAAGGTTTGGAGTTATGATTTAAATTTGGCCTGGCAGTCTAAAATTCTATCCACCATACCACACTGCCTTTCTCACTAAAATAATTTATAAAAATGAATTTGCCTTTACAATATCCTCTCATTTATTTATTGACTGCATGGACCAAGCCCCACCTCATCTCCATTTAATATAACAGATTGGCTCTTGGGTTTATGAAAAAGATAAGATTAATGTAGATTAGTCACACATAGCCATCATTCTTGAGTGCCTGGGATTAGGGTGGGTCTGCCTCTAACACACTCAAAGTACATATTGACTTTACCCATTGGTCAGATTTGTCCATGATATGGTATGTGGTTCTAAAACTTAGAATCCAATTAATAAGAATATTCAATCTTCATTCTAGGTTATGTCAGTAAAGCAGGATTTCAAGGTGGATATGCATTATTTCTACACTATATAAAGCTGTTAATTCCAAGGAAACAAAACATGTCTTCCATACAATTGTTTCCCTGTTAGAATGTGAATTCCATTTAGATTTCCCAAAACTTTAGCACAGTGTTTTGTACATAGTAAGAGTTTAATAAATGTTTTTTTATTTATTTATTCTTTCATTCATTTGTTTATTCATTCATTCATTCATTTCTATCAGATTCATGCAGGTAAGGCAGAAATAGTTTTTCCACTTGTTTACTGCTAGAATAGCACAGTCACAGTTGTTCTGAACTTAGAGGCAAGAAAGCCTGTATTAGAATACTGTCTCTAAAACATAATAGCAATGTGACCTTGTACAAGTCACTTGGCCTCTCAAAGCCTTAGTTTCTATATCTGTAAAATAAGAGTAATTTTAGTTTCAGAAAGGTCATTAAATCCATCCTCTTTTTACAGATGAAGAAACTGAGACCTCAAGAGTTGGGAGGTTTGAGTGATATAAATAAAATTCTTCATACTCTTTAAAGTTCTATGAAAACATCAGTTACTTTTTAGTAATAATATTTGTTGTTAATTCATATTAGAAGCATGAATGCAATCCTCATTTAGCTTTCAGTTCCATGAAAAAAAAATTCCTTCTCTTTTTGGGAAGAGGAGTGCTACCTCTAGGTTTTTCTCCAAATGTAGACAGATCAGCGTCAATGAAACTCTTTCATGACCCACTTTAACACAGAAAGGTTAGTTCCTTCTACAAAGGTTTAAACACTAGTGGTCACATAGATGGAGAAATGTGAATGGGAAAAGGACAGTTTTTTTTTTTCCATCTAAATCACTTTAAGGATTGAGACTACACCTATGATTTCAATTATGTAGGAACCCCACCCCAGGTGAGGACATACCCTCTGTTCATTCAGATTATATAGAGTTGTCTGAGAGGTAAATCAGCTTGGCTAGGGGTCACACAGACAGTGTATGTCATAGGTAGGATTTGAATTTAGGTCTTCCTACCTTCAAGGATAGCTTTCTATCTACTATTTTGCATTTTAACATTTTAAAAGAACCCTTCATAACTTGAATTATTCAGTGTCTGGTTATCTGCTATAGAAGAGGATCGATCCAGCCTCCAAAGCCTGAGCTCTAATAATTAACTAATTAATTAATTAATCAATTGAATAATTAATTAAATAAATAGATAGATAGATAAACAAACAAACAAACAAATAAATAAATAAATAAATAAATGGGATTACCAAATGGAGTACCATTTGTGTTTCTATCCAACTCAATGTCTTTTCTGTAGCTGTGAAACCAAAGATGATACATCAAAAACTAATAATTGTGCTGCCTATCTTTTTAAGTTGCCAAAAGAATAAAGATGCATTGAATGTGGCTTGTTGACATTGAATTCTAATTAGGTAGAAAGTGGATAGTCTGTAACTGTGACTTTAAAAAAAATCTAACCATGATTTGCAGGCTTACTTGCCTTGCCCTTTAAAAAAAATCATTTTTACGATATTTGGGTCTGATGGTGCAGAGACAATATGGCTTGGCAGAGCCATGGCAACTCAATAAACTCCCTGCATTTGTCATGCAGAAATTGCTCTTCATATGCAAAGCTGTCAGACAGATTGACTATATAATTCTTCTTTGCCTGAAATAATATGATAAAACTCTGGTATCAAATTGAATGCTTTACCATAACTAGCATTTGAAATCTTTCATGCATAGGCAAGAATTGTTTTACAATGAGGCCATTGTTTGGTGACAAACAGCACTGTTTTCTGTAACATTCGTCAGACCTGTTTCCATGATAGGCCTTCTTTCCTATAGTTGTACGTGTGTGTGAGTGTGTGTGTCATGGGGTGGAGGCTTGTGGGAGGGGTGTCAACATCTTAAAAAATAAAACGAACTTAGTTCTTTTGTTTATTTTTTTTAATTGACAAATGTTCCCATTAGATCATCACAGACAAAGTTATAGGTATTTTCTGACTTGCTCTTTGGCAGTGAACCTGCTGCTTTTGGCAAGTTTTCCAATCAATGTGATGCTGTACCATTATTACAAGAAATTTGACTACTATATTTTTGAGGGCATTAACTCATCTTTGATGTTGATATTTCTTAATGAATCTTTTAAGGTTCCCTCTTCTACGTATACAAAATGTACATAGTTAGAGCCAAGGTTTTATATCTTGTCTCTATCCCTTGAAGAATCAATTTGCAGAAAGGAAGGAAGGATGGAACAAGGGAGGGAGAGAGGGAAGGAAGGAAGGAAGGAAGGAAGGAAGGAAGGAAGGAAGGAAGGAAGGAAGGAAGGAAGGAAGGAAGGAAGGAGGAAGGAAAGAGAAAAGAAAGGAAGAGGAGGAGGGGGAAAAAAGGAAAGAGGAAAAAAGGAGAGAGTAACGAAGGAAGGAAAGGAAAAAAGGAAGGAAGGAAGAAGGGAGTCGGGAAAGAAAGAAGGAAAGAAGTAAAGAAAGGAAGGAAGGAAGGAAGGAAGGAAGGAAGGAAGGAAGGAAAGAAGGAAGGAAGGAAGGAAGGAAGAAAGAAAAGAAATTATAGGGCCCACATAGACATTTCCATTTGTTTCACTGAGGGCCTCTTGCTTTTGGGTAGATATTATCAGCTACCTGTTTCTGGACAATTCCATTTCTTTGTGCTGAACGGGAAAGAAAGAAGCTACAATGTGCATCCTAACTAATGTGCTGGGAACAGATATCTGCTAAGCAGGTTCCTGTTACCAAATGGCCAAGTGCCAAAGCCCTCTCCAGCACTGTTGCTATCTAGTGCACTTGGTATGTGGGGAGAGGAACTCATCACACCATACCCCACTCTATAGCATGACTGTCATAGCTATAGGGCAGCCAGCGTTCCAAAAGCCTGCTGCCATACAATACACATTTCCCAGGAGAGATCAGCTTTCTCTCTGAGAAGGTTTAATGAGTGGGGGAGGTTGACCATTTTAAAAAATTGAGAATGGATGACTTAGAATAGAATAGAGTTGTCTTCAATGAAATTGATAAGGAACTTCACAAATACATAGCATAACCTTTCCCCCACAGTATTTCTGTATTTCTTTTTTTTCCCAATTCTTTTTTTTTTTTTGTGAGGCAGTTGGGGTTAAGTAACTTGCCCAGGGTCACACAGCTAGTAAATGTTAAGTGTCTGAGGCCGGATTTGAACTCAGGTCCTCCTGAATCTAGGGCTAGGGCTCTATCCACTGCGCTACCTAGCTGCCCCACCCCCACTGTATTTCACTGGTCACCCTTCCCACTATTTCTTCTCAGGGCCTCGGGATGACAAGGTTTACCTTCATGTTTCTCCCAGAAGTGTTTGAAAAGTGGACAATACAGTGGATAGTTGAGATGGACTTGAAGACAGGCAGACTTGGGTTCAAAACTTGTGTAAGATACTTACTAGCTGTGGGATCTTGGATAAGTCCCTTAATCTCTGATAGGCTCAGCTCTTCTTCTGTGAAATGGGGATAATAATAACACCTATCTCTCCTGTTTGTCATAAGAACCAAAGGTGAAAATAGGATTAAAGAATTTTGTAAACCATAAAGTGATAGAGAAATGTTTGCTATTGTCGTGAGGATCAAATGAGATAATTATGAATTGCTCATGCATGATGCTTGGCACATAGTGTTAGCTGTGATGATGATTTCAAATCTGAATTAAAGTGTTTAACATGTAGTGTGGTGAAGGGAAGGTACAGAATGCAAGTTCACTGAGAGTAGGGATGATTTTCTTTTTTATTGTTGTGATACCAGTGCTCAGTACAGTGTCTGGCCACATAGTAAATACCTAGTATATTCTGGTTGAGTTAAATTGAGTAATGGACATGAGATTTGTTGTTGTGTATTTGAAAGGTTATCTGGTGAAACTGCTTGGCCATAGGAGGCTGAAAAAAGACAGATGATCAAGGATGCTGATTTTTCATTGATAAAAGGGAAAATAAATACAATGTGAGCTACCCAAACATGGAATATCAGTTGATTAGGAAGTTAGTAGGGTCTCTGTTACTGAACATCTTCAAGTGAAGCCTGGATAATCTCTTTTGAGGGAGATAGAGGGGCAGCTAGGTGGCACAGTGGATAAAGCACAGGCCCTGGATTCAAGAGGACCTGAGTTCAAATCTGGCCTTAGACACTTGACAGTTACTAGCTGTGTGACCCTGGGCAAGTCACTTAACCTTCATTGCCCCACCAAAAAAAAAACTGTATTGAGGGAGATAGATAAGGGGATTGCCACTCAGGGAGTTTCGATTGGACAGTCTTCTATCAGTTAGGAGAGTCTATGATTCTAAATGTCCTCTAGTGACCAATATTCTAACAGTTATGAAAAACTTCTTTCCCAACACTCATCTCTAAATATAAAATAAGATAGTACTCTCTTTAAAATGTGTATTCTGGTTTTTTTTTCCTCCAAGTTGGATGTCAGAAACAGTTTGGAATGGAGATGCTATTAATTTTCCCTGACTTAAGTATCTGCTTTCACTTGGGTGTATTTGACACATTTTTGTCAAGGATAAGTGATGTTTAAAAAAATGGGACAGAAATCTGTTTGCAAAACACAACCATATAAAAATACAAGCTAAGCTTGGTGGGAGTGGGGGAGGGCGGATAAGAGAGAAGGAAAAGAAGACCTCAAAGTGCAATACTTGATAAATGTACTCTGCTCCATTTTAATACTCATTTGCTGGAGGAGAGCAGACTGGATTGCCTTTGGGAAATTGAACAATGTTTTTTTACTGTCCTTAGAAACAAAGGCCTATTTTTTAACAGCAGTATTCTTCTAGTGTTTCTGAGCCACTGCAAGGCTTGGAACATGACAGTCTCTGAAGAAGTGAAATTGATGGTGATTAGAGAGGTACCTAGTGGTATGGCAGGTATGAGAATCCTGCCATGTATTACCAGGAAGAATTAGGCAAGAGAAGCAACATTAAAAATACCATCAGAAAATAAGATGGGTTAGATACATAGTAAGCAAGGACTAAATGATCTATATACCCCAAGGTTACACAGAGGTTAAGACTTGAACCCAGGACTTCCTGGAACCAAGACTACCACTCTATACACTACATTATGCCGTTATGTCACTTTGATTGATATCAGCACAATGTCCAGAAAACTGGAAGAAGACTCTCTGTACATTGGGTGTATTGCTTGGAGTTGAATTTATTGGAGATTTCTGTCAGTCAATGAGCATTTATTAAATGTCTTTGTTGTGCCAGGTACTTTCCTTAGTCCCATGTATAAAAAGAAAGGTAGACAATCCCTGTCCTGAAGGAGCTTACAGTCTAATGGAGGGAAATAACAAGCAAATGATTTATGTACACATGAGCTGTCTACTCGTGAACTTTGGGATTATTAAGAAAGGAAAGACATTAACATTAAGCAGGGTGGTAAAGGCTTCTAACAGAAGGTGACATTTAACTGAGACTCAAAGGAAGACAGGAAATCCAGGAGGCAGAGATGAGAAGGGTGAAAATTCCAGTCATGAGGGACATACAGTGAAAACTGTGACTAAGGACATGAAGTGTCTTATACAAAGGACAGAAAAGAGGCCAGTTTCACTGGGTCACAGAGTACATAAGGGTAAGTGAGGTATAGGAAGATTGGAAGGGCTTTGAAGGGCTTCAGACACCGATGCCTAGGATTTGTATTTGATCCCAGAGGTAATAAATGGCCACCAGAGTTTACTGAGTAGGTACATGACATGGTCTGACCTATGCTTTAGGAACATCACTTTGACAGCTGAAAGAAAGATGAGAGGGAAGAGATTTATGGCAGCATAGTGTTATGTGTGAGGAGAAGAGAGGAGAGCTTGTACAAGAGTAGTAACAATATCTGATGAGAGAAGATAGTGTATATGAAAGTTGTGACAAAGGCAAAATCAGTACTTGGCAATGGATTGGGTATGTTGAGAGATTGAGGAGGCAGGAATGACACCTAGTTTGCCAACTTGGGAGACTGGGATTGTAGTGGTATTCTTTTCACATAGACAAGAGTTGCACATGATTGGCAAGTGTTAATGGTTTGGCATAGTATATAGAGCCCTGATCTGGAGTCAGGAGGACCTGAGTTCAAATCCAGGCCCAAACATTTACTAGCTGTGTTCCCCTGAACAAGTCACTTAACCTGTTTGCCTCAATTACTTGTCTGAAAATGAACTGGAGAAGGAAATGGCAAACGACTCTAATATCTTTGCAAAGAAAACCCCAAATGGGGTCACAGAGAGTTGGACATGCCTGAAACAACTCAACTCAACATAAACAAAAACAGTGACTTATAAAATACATCTTTGGAGGGAATACCAATGTGGATGAGATCATAGATCCATGGAAGTGTTGGAGACTGGACAGTTCATATGATAGTTTTAAAAGGCCAAGGAAATCAGACAACCTAAGAGGTGGAGAGACTTGGCCATAAACATGGGTTGCTTCTGACAGTAGGAACTACAGCTACAAACCCAAGAACCATCTTCATATATGGCTGGTGCATTCTGGGAAGAGCACATTGATCTCTATAAGCAGAAACCTATATTCAACTTTATACCTTGCTCTCATGCTCCCTTTATTCTCCTCTCCCCAACATATCTATAGGTTGTTGATTACAACTGTTAGTAAACATGACCTAGGCAAGGACTTGAGAACTCTAAGACTTTGTGGAGCAAAGGCATCATTAGAGTATAATTGTTACACACTGAAAATTGTAATTGACCATGGTTGAATCAATGAATGGTATCTATAATTTCCCTTTGAGCCTCAAAACTCCCATGATTCCTGAGTTTCTTGAGGTGACTAATGGAGACAGTTCTATTGAAAATGGGAATGTATATTGTGGGGGAAGAGAAGAGAAGGAAAGGAAAGGAAGGGAAACTACTGAGCTATTTGGAGAGGTACCATGCTGGAGGGACCAGGACATCATGTACTGTAAACTAGAGAATGTGGTTTCAGATCCCAGCTGTGCAATTTATTCCCTGTGTGGCCTTGGGCAAGTCACTGCTTTTCTCTTAATCTCAGACTCTCTATCTTTAAACTGACGGGTTTAGAGTTGGTGCCCTTCAATATCCTTCTGCCTCTACACAAGGGAGCCTCTGAACCTCTCTTCATTGCAGCTTAATTCCCATGATTACTGTGTTATGCCAGGAATATTTAACTTTGAAATAGGGCAGGGTTTTATTTTTAATTATGTAAAGAATGCAAAATAACCTGTTTGCCTCATAAATTTTATCCAGTTGCTTTCAGGAATAAATTGTTTTTGCCTTTATGTAATAGCACACAGTAAGGAAGAATAGAATTATAGATGAACTTAAGTGGCAATCTAAGCCAAAGCATCCCTCACTGTGCATTCTGCATCATGTTTAACAAAGGGGCACCCATCCTCTGCCGGCATTCTTGTGGGAGAGATCACCTAAAATCACATTTTTTAAAGCAACTGACCTGATTTATTTTTAAGCTTTGATTTAAGCATTCCTCTTTCAATTACAGTGATCTGGAGTAGAAAGGGTTAATTCCTGGAGCATGTACTACTCATACAAATTGGATAACTGATACTTCCCTTGTACCCCTTTAAATATTGTTGACATTTATATGTTGTTCTCAGGTTTTCAGGGATTTTGTTCTAGAATAGCTCCCACCCACCCCATGGGGGAGGTAGAATCACCTCCCAACCTTGCTTTCAGCAGATCTTTGACAAATCAGTGTCCCCTCCACAAGGTCTCATGTCGGGGCTCTGTGTAAGGGATGGTATGGACAAAGTCAAATGAGATCAAAAGTCCAAGTATAAGCACAGAACCTGTGGTGTCATTGGCCTAAGGAGCTGGTGCATAAGGAAGAGCATTTTATCTTAATGCAGGTCATAGCCTTTGCAACTTAGAGTCTTAGAGAATCGTTAATGAGCACCAAGAGCTGAAATGACTTTCCCAGGCTCACACAGCCAGTGGCAATCAGAAGCAGAACTTGAGCTCGAGTTCTTCTCATGTCAAGACTGACTTTCTAACCACTATGTCACATGATCTCGCAATATAGGGAAACTGCTTTTCAAACCTAGAATCATTGGATGACAGTGCTGATGGTGGTAATGGTGATGGTGGTGATTGTTATTACATGCTGGGAGCAGAGTACCTAACTTCAAATTCTACTCATGAAGCTTACTATCTTTGTTACTTTCAACAGGTCATTTAACCACCATGGCCCCCCACATTGAAATGAGAGATTTGAATTAGCTAGTCAACATCATCTTAATATGAATATTATTATAGCACCCCCTGGAAATGCAAGGAACTGAAAATTCCACACATCAACTGACTTGCTCTTGCAGTAGACAATTGCAGGAAGCAATTGTTTTTATTATATAATGATATATATGCATACATATATATATCTATTTGATAAGTGTATGTAATTATTATTTGAAGGGGAAGAGGGCACTTACATGCAAGGGGACCAGGGAAGGCATCCCCTTTTAAATGGCTCATGGGCTGATCTTGGCAAAAAGCCACGGATTAATTCTGAGAGGTAGAGGTGAAGAGAAAGTTCATTCTTGCCAGGGAGGATCATCTCTACAGAGACAAAGAGATGGAGAGAGCTGACTGACTCTGAGGACCAGTGAAGTCAGCCATTTCTTCTGAAATGTGAAGAAGAATGTAAAATAAGCCTAGAGGGGGAGAAACGGGGGAGTCACACTGTGAGGGACTTTAAATGGCAAAGGGAAGAGTATGCATTTTATTCTTGAGGCAATAGGAAACCCCTGTAAATTGTCATCAGGGAATGAGGTCTTCCAGATTAATTTGGCACCTGTGCAAAAGAAAGATTGGAGACTGGAGACACTGGGGGTGTTAGGAAGGGTCCATTCTATTTTAGAATCTCTCTATGATTTAACAGAGGGCAAATCTAATTTCCTTTATTTTCCAAAGTAAAGGCAACTGGGCCATAATCAAATTTGTTGACTTGTCCTGGGTTCACTAGGAAGTCAGTGGTAAAATCATGAATGGGACTTTCCATGTTTAGGGTTTACTTGATGCTAATCTAGAATCTAAATGAATAGAATAAAAATACTTGAAACAGCACCAAAAAAACCCAAACAAACCCCAAACCCTTATCTTTCTTCTTGTGTCCAACTTTTTTGCTTGTTTGTTTTTGTTTAAAGACATGGACAAATAAGCATAGATAGTAGGGTCTAGAATTCTCATTGGACTTAGAGCTGATTCTGGTCACAGTATTAGTGATCCAGGGTTACTGGTGCATCATTCATTTCCACAAGGCAGCCTTAGCTTGTGTTTCCTTGCTCATTTCACAGGGCAGTCTCTCTTATTTATTTCCACCAGGCATGCCACTAATTGGCATCCCTGTTGGCAGCCCCAGCTGAGAGGTCAGCCATTGAAGGCAACAGACCATTCAGCAATTCTCTTGCCCTTCCTAGCCTCTCACCTTTACCCCTGGTCTCTTGAGGTCAGCGCTATGGAACATGATGAGTTAGGTTAGAGAAACTGCCCTACTTCTCATTTGGGGACTGTAATTCTTCTGTGGATAAATAGGGAAGTGCCATTTCCCAAGGTCTGGCTCCTAAATCCTTTTTTCAGGTGCTAAATTCACTTTCTTTTCCTGGTTGGCCTAAAGAAATGTCCTGACCAGTTACATTTGCAAATGAAAAGAATCAGGGTGGGGGGGAGGATGAGGAGGAATTGGAGTGTGCCTAAATGACTTCTGAGGTCCCTTTTTTGATAAGGCCTAGTTGAGAGAAACAGGAAGACCTTGCTTCAAGTCTGCCCTTGACTCTTACCTCTTCTCTTCATCATGAAGGCAAAATTTGAGTCAGTGGTGGAAATGGCAAAGCGGCAAACTTCATTTAGGATAAACTGTGAGCAATTAGAGTTTTCCTATCCACAAGGGCTGAAGATGAAGTATGGTGTTCACCTCTCAACAGAGATGTGAAGAACTTAAAATGCAAAATAAGAATATATGTTTAAACATGGACTATTTGGATTTTTTATTTTTGCTGGACTATGCATATTTGTTATGAGGGTGTTTTCTTTTTTTTTCTTTTTTGGTGGGGCTTAAGTAAGGTTAAGTGACTTGCCCAGGGTCACACAGGTAGTAAGTGTCAAGTGTCTGAGACCAGATTTGAACTCAGGTCCTCCTGACTCCAGGGCCGGTGCTTTATCCTCTGTACCACCTAAGTACCCCTGTTATTTTATTTTAGTTGGGTAGATGGAAGTAGGAGAGCCAGTTTTTTAATATTTGTAAAATAAATAAAATACAAAATGGGGAGGGATAGGCAACTAGATAACTAGTTGCTACTATTATCCTAGTTTTTCAAATGAGGAAACTGAGGAAGACAGAGGTTAAGTGACTTGCCCAAGGTCACATGGCTCAGTGATTGTCTGATTTAATATTTGTACCAAGTCTCCTGATTATGAATCCAGTGCTTCAGCTATCCATCTCACACCTACTTCTGTTAAGTTGTGAGGCAGCTGCAAAGACAAAAAGCCAGCCTCTAATTTTCATTGGTCAATTTACTGGAGGAAGAAAATGAGCCTGTGTAAGTGCCTTTAGGTAGAGCTGGTGGTTCCAAACAGACACCCTTCAGTGTTTTGTGTAAGCCATTAGAAGGTTTAGCTATTATAGGAGTGTTATTCTGCACCTCTTTCTAATGTTTGTGGCTAAGTATTTTGTGTGCTCAAATGAGATAATGTATGTCAAAGTACTTTGAGACTATAACACACGTACACAAAATGCAAGATGGTGTTATTGTGTTGAGTGTCTTTAGGGGAATTAAGGATGTACAAAAGATCACAGAAGCTAACGTAGTTTCTTCTTAATGTCTAGATACAAGCCTTCCCACTCATTCCAGCATTTGAGTCTCTCTCTCTCCAAGATGAGAGCAGTGCAAAATTCCCAAGGGCTTTCTTTAAGTGAGGCATCAGCTTTGGGCAAGGAAAAAAATGCCCACCTAAAAATTCAAGGTTTTAAGCAAAGCAAGTTGTTTTGTGGGCCCTTGAATAAATGATGCTACTTAAAAAGAAAAGTTGTTCTTCAGGTTTATTGATGGGAACCATACTATTTGATTACTGAATGGCAGAAACTCCTCCCCCCTTCCTCTCCCCCCCTTGTACTTTTATCTGATAACTTTCCCCCTTTATACTGATAACTGAAACTCTTGAAAAATAGGATCAGTTGGGAGATAATGTCTTAGATGTTTTCAAAGAGAAGCAATAATTGGCTCTAAGGAGGCATCATTCAGGATTCCATTAAAGAATGGGGGAGGAAGGGAGTGACATGAATATTCTGGTCTGTGCTTATTTGAACTGACTATCCTGGAGAGGCAGGAGAATTCTCTGAGTGACCTGCATGCCCCTACAAAATGGAGAGATCCTATTTATAGCAATGCAGAGAGGCAGTTTGGCATAGTTTACTGGACCTGGCACCCTATGAGGTAGCCCTGTGGAGTGGTGGACCATGGGCTCAAATCCTGCCTCCTCTACTTACTATCTGTGGGACCTTGGGAAAGTCATTCTACCTCTGTGGGCCTGTTTCCTCATCTGTAAAATGAAGAGATTGTATTGACATTGCCCACAAGCCCCTTCTAACTCTCAATCTTCGATCCTACAGTCTTCTAAGACTTAAAAATCACAACATAAGCCCCGCCCCTCCCTCCCCTCCAAAAAAAGATCAATGGCTTTTTCTCTCACTAGATCATCCCAGCAAGGATTCACCATAAAGCCTGGGTTAACACCTTTCCTTCAGGTACACCCCAAGCATGTCCAGCCACCTCAGAGACAAAGCATGCTTAAGAATCTCAGAGATGCTCTTTCAAAATATTTGGACTGTTTGCCATTAGACCTGTTGCAGTATTATTGAAGATAGAAGGATTCATTGCTGCCTCTTCCAGAAAGGTATCTACTTTCTCTGATTTTCCCAAGATAGGCTTAGAATAAATAGTAGAAATTGGAACATCCGCCAAAGTTTGCCAGTCCCTCACTTAGTGGGTTAGGAAGAGAAGGAAACCAAGAGATACGAGGACAAAGGCTGTATACATAAATGAATAGCCCATTATCTTTTCACAAGGAATGCAAATGTGCATTCATCAAGAGGGCATCTTCACCTCCACACACACATTCTCACCCCCTACTCACAAATTGGAATTGACTCCCCATTGCCTGTAGGATAAAATACAAAATCTCCAGTCTAACATGGAAAGCCCTTCAAGTATTTCTAATGCCTACCTTGGTTCCTTTTTCATCTTACTCATATTTTTCCCTCCTTGTACACATGCTTCTAGTCAAACTGATCTACTACTTATTCCCCAAACACAACATCCCATCATTCATCTCCTTGCTTAGCTCAAGTGGTCTGCCATGTTTGATATGCATGTGACCAAGTAGACTCTGGACATTCTTCAAGGAACAGTTTAGGGGCAATTAACTCCATGCTGCCTTTCCTTATGTTGTTCCCCATTCCCTCTCTTGCTTTCTTCATGTTGTACTCAGACAATCATCTTCATTATCATTATTATCATTTATAAAGGCACTTTAAAGTGTGTGAAACACATTCCTTATATTATCTCACTTTATCCTCACAACAATGCAGTGATGTAGGTGATAGTGTCATTCCCATTTTACAGTTGAGAAAAATAGAGGCAGGCAGAAGTTAACAATCCCACAGTCACAAAACTGTTACATATATATATATGTGTGTGTGTGTGTGTGTGTGTATGTATGTGTATATATGTGTGTGCATGCATGCATATACTTATATGCATGTATGCACATATATGCACAGGTTTGTATAGACACACATGAATTGACCATGTGTACGTGTATTGTGTATGTGTACATATAGACATGTATACATGCATGCATACACACACATATATGCATGTGTATATATGGCTTTGAAGTCACGTCTTCTTTCTCCAAGTCCAGCAGTCTATCCACTGTGCCATGTTACTTTCTCAATAGAAACTTTTCCACATTCTTATAAATTCTTTTTCTTTGTAATTAAAAACAAGCTGGGGGGGGCAGCTAGGTGGCGCAGTGGATAGAGCACCAGCCCTGGATTCAGGAGGACCTGAGTTCAAATCCAGCCTGAGACACTTGACACTTACTAGCTGTGTGACCCTGGGCAAGTCACTTAGCCCCAAATGCCTCACTAAAAACAAAAAAACAAAAAAAAAACAAACAAGCTGGGTCTTCCATCCCACCTGTGTGGGGAGTTCTGGGCATTGAAATGCTTTCCACTGATTTGGATTGATCCCTCATATGTAATTTAGAGTTTTAGTGATTCCTGTGGGGTACTCAAAAGTTAGCTATTTGCTCATCTAGTTGTAGCTAGTATGGGAAAGAAGTCAGATTCTAACCCAGGTCTTCTTGGATACAGAATCAGTTATACGTCTTTTCATATGTGGTCAGGAGGGATTTCACTGAATGAAAGAATAGGAACAGATGAGTAATCCCATCCCACCCTGTCCATAATGTTTGCACCAACTCATAGCATGATCAGCGGTATATAAATGTGATCCCATATTTCTCTATTTCCATCCTTTATCATATTTGCTGATTGAAAAAGGTAAAAAAAAAAACAAACCCAAACTTCAGAGTTGCTTTCATTAGCATTTCTCTTAATAATGTGGTACTTCTTTTTTAGATGAAGGATTTTTTTTTTCAGGGCAATGAGGGTTAAATGACTTGTCCAGGGTCACACAGCTAGTAAGTGTCAAATGTCTGAGGCTGGATTTGAACTCGGGTCCTCTTGAATTCAAGGCTTGTGCTTTATCCACTGTGCCACCTAGCTGCCCCTATAATGTGGTACTTCTTTTTAAATATGGTTGTGGGGGGGGGGCAGCTAGATGGCACAGTGGTTAAAGCACCAGCCTGGGATTCAGGAGTACCTGAGTTCAAATCCGGCCTCAGACACTTGACATTTACTAGCTGTGTGACCCTGGGCAAGTCACTTAACCCCCATTGTCTAAAAACAAAAACAAAAAACAAAAAACATAAATATGGTTGTCGGTCGTTTGCTTTTGTTAATTTCAAAACTGAGGATTCATAGTCTTTGACAACTTTTCTATTTGCAAATTGTACTTGGTTTGGTCTGTGTCAATTCCATGTAGATTCTCAGTGTGATGATTTTGAGACAATTGTTTCTACTTCACGTTTCACGTCTAAATTCTTTGTGTGTGTATATGTGCACACATACACAAGTATGCAGGAGTGCACTCTGCGTGGGCCTATTTGTAGAGAAGCTTTTAGTATACATATATTTACACACATATATATGTATATTTATTTCAAGATTGCCTATTTTGTCTTTTGCATCCTTTGTCAAATTATAAATTCTCCCCTAATTAGATTTGTGAAAGATGCATCCTTCTATTTGCCTTTTATTTTTTAGTCATGTGATTAAACCTATTTGGACTGCTTAGAGGCAGTTAGGTGACACAACTGGTAAAGCGCTACACCTAGAGTCAGGAAGGCCTGAGTTCAATTCTGGCCTCAGACGAATTCTAGCTGTGTGATTTTGAGCTTATAATCCATATGTCTCTGTTTCCTTGTCAGTAAAATAAGGGTAATCATAGCACTTACCTCTCAGGACTATTGTGAGCTTCAAATGTGATAGCATTTGTAGAAGCATTGAGCCCAATGCCTGGCACACAGAGCATTCTATGGAAATGTTCTTCCCTTCCCCTTATCCATTTGGAACTGATTGAGGCACATTATCCCAACTGATTTCCAGTGTTTCTTGCCATTCTTTTTATATAAAAAGCCCTTCCTCTAGCATTTTTAATGCCTTGATTTATCAAAAAATATTCTACTCCTTCAAGATGTTTTTGGCTGCTTTACTGACCTACTCTTTTATTCTAAATAATTTTGATGATGACTGCTTTAAAATATAACTTAATTTTTCATAATGTCAAGCCAGCTTCATTCCTACTTTTGCAATCATTTCTCTCAAAATCCTTTAACATTTGTTTCTCTGAATTAGTATTATTATTTTGTCAAGTTCCATAAATTATCCCCTTGGTATTTTGATTGGTATGACACTAAATCTGTAGATTAAGTAGTATCACTCTTCCCCATATATACAAGTACCATCTACTATGAAAAATAAATCATTTTGATTATTTCTGTAAAACACAATTTAATTTTATTTATAGAAGTCATTTCTTTCTTAGAAAGTTGTCATAAATGATTTATATTTTTTTTACATTATTTAGAATGGAATTCAAAATTGAGTCAGTATGATATAATATACAGAAGATTTCATTTGGAGCCAGGAAGTCCTGTGTTCATATCCTGCCCTAGGCACCAACAGATTATCTAACCCTGTGAGATCTCCTACCTTTCAACAAGAGACTTGGACTCAATGACCTCTTACATTCCTTCTAATTCTTTATCTATGATCCTATGAATATCACTTGATAATTTCCAACATATTTTTCATGTTCCCATGAAGAAATTATGATTTTCGTGTCTTAATTTTCAATACTGCTTTTCTAATAATGCTTATTATTTAATTTCATTTTTTACTCATCTTTGCTAAGATTTATTCCTTTAAATTCTTTTGCATGCCCTACGTTTATGGCTAGCATTTTTAATACAATGACAAGTGATATTGGGGTAGAGACAGTAGACAGGCTTCACCCTTGCATTTACCAAAATGGCTTTAGGTGTTACTACTTTGTAAACAATAGCAGATCTTGCGTTTAGTTTATATTTGTGATTGTATTAGAGAAGTTCATTTCTCCATCTATATTGTTTTTGTTGTTATTATTTGTTAGTTTGTTTTTAGCATAAATAAACAATGCATGTTATTGAGAGATTTTTCTTGTCTTCCTATTATAATTATGCTTTTCATATACATACATACACACATACATGAGTGGGTATATATATGCATATAACATATACTATTTGTTTTCCTAATGTTTGCACATCTTTTGATATATACATGTATATATATGTGTATGCATGAGTGGAAGTAATCTCTGCTAAAAATGTATTTTAAATGATTATAGTAAATATTTATTTACAATATAGGCCTAGATTTTTTTATTTACCTCTTTCTATATTGAATATTAAGACAACATTAGTATCCTTAAAGGAGGTTGCTAGTTGCCTTCATTCCTTATTATTGATAACAGTTTGGGTAGTACACACATTAATTGACCTCAAAACATTTTACAGCATTCTCATTTGATTTTATCTGAAGCTGAATTCATTTATGGTTTACTTGATTTGGTTTTTCCTTAGCAAATTGCATTAAGTTATCATTTGTTTCCCTAATTTGAGGATTTTACCTATTTTTGTAGAGAAATACCCATTCCTTTTAATCATCAGTTTTGCTGGCTTGGAATTGTTCACATTATTTTCTAATGATTCTACTTCTCTCCCCTCTTGTCAATGAGAATTAAAGTTAATTTCTCATTTTGGCAAATTGATTTTTCTCTCTCTTTTAAAAAATCATTGGTTCATAGTTTGGTAATCTGTTAGTTGACTGGTTTATTAATCTAATATTTTTTATTTTAAAATGTATCTATTCATCAGGATGTCAAGGTGTCTACTTTTGTAGTTATTAATTTTCTAAGTTTTTAACTGCATGATATAATTATATGTAATATCTTAATTTATTAAGGAATCTTTGATATGTAAGATTTTTATTTGAGCACTGATTTAGCTGTATCCCATAAATGTGGCCATATATTATTTTTTGCTCTCTTTAAATATTCTTCTGCCATTTTTTGACCCATTAATTTATGGGATGTTTAATTCATCTCCATTTAGTCCCTTTTTTTGTTTCCCTTGTTAATTTGTATTTTACTTCATTATGGTAGGCAAAGAATACTAATATCAATGAATCAATGACCTTCTTATATTTGTTATTTCCTTATCCCTTAGCTCATGGTCAGTTTTTTTTTTTTGTTTGTTTGTTTGTTTGTTTTTGTTTTTGTTGAGGCAATTGGGATTAAGTGACTTGCCCAAGGTCACACAGCTAGTAAGTGTCAGGTGTCTGAGGTCAGATTTGAACTCAGGTCCTCCTGAATCCAGGGCAGGTACTCTATCCACTGTGCCACCTAGCTGCCCCAGTCAGTTTTTATAAAAGTACAGTATGAAATTATAAAATATGAATATTCTTTAATATTTCCTTTAAGAAACTGCTATGTAAAATCATTTAAAATAATCTGTTCAGCTCTATATTTTCCATTTTGTGTGTTTGATTTATCAAGCTTCAATAAAAGGAATATTAATGTCTTCTGTCATTATCATTGTAACATCAGTGTTATTTTGTAATTTGTTTAGCTTTTTTAAAGAACTAAGATGCTGTCATCATCCTTTGTTCCCATTTTCTATTTAAGTACTATATAACTCCCTTTTTATGTCTGTTAGTCATTTCATATTTTTTAAGTGCTTATAATGTACCAAACTCTAAATTAAGTCCTGGGGTACAAAGTAGGGCAAAAAAATGGTCACCACGCACATGGAATTCACATTCCATAGGAGAAGACCTCTTAAATAGTCAACAAACATTTATTAAATACCTACAGCTAAGTGACAAAGTGAATAAAGCACAGGCCTGGAGTCAGGAAGACTCATCTTCCTGCATTAAAATCTGACCTCAAACACTGGCTGTGTAACCCTGGGCAAGTCACTTACCCTGTTTGCCTCGCTGTCCTCATCTGCAGAAGGAGCTAGAAAAATAAATGGCAAACTGCTATAGTATATTTGCCAAGAAAAGCCTAAATGTGGTCATGAACAGTCAGACATGACTGAAAAATAACTAAACAACAACATGTGTGCTAAGCACAGGAGTTGGGGGGGGGGGAAGATAATCCCTCCCCTCAAGGAGTTTATAATCTTAAAGAAGGTACCCAGGGTGGGGCCATGATATTCCTGGAGTCGAAACCATGGAGAGCAGATGGTGAAAAATGAAGAGTTGGTTGGAAATTCTGACCCCTAAAGCTTTGGGAAAAGGTGTGTGTGTGTGTGTGTGTGTGTGTGTGTGTGTGTGTGTTTTGTTTTTCTAATACTGTAGAGCCCTCCAATTCAAGCTAGAGAGGCAACTGAGGATCCTTAGGACTGGTCAAGTACCTTTCATATTCCCAGCTCTTGGAATAATGCAAAACCCAAAAAAGATTTTTGATACATGTTTATTGACTGATTGATGATGAAATCTCAGGTGATTAATTGATTGGGGGCAGCATAATGTTCATGTTCCCATTATTAATGTTTATTGTTTTCTTTTTATCTGCAATCATGATCATAACTTTGTTTTAGAATCACATGAGTCATAATGAAGTTTTTTTTTTCCATCATCACATGTTTATTCTGTATATGTTTCTAAATGTTTTTTTCTTGTATGCAGCAAATTATTGGGTTTCATTTTCCTATTTGTTTTGCTTTCTATTTTGTTTTAGCGGGGAGATTAACATATTTATTTGATTTTTAAATTTGTATATTTTTCTCATTAAATTCCATTATATTTATTTAGCTATTTTCCTTCTCTTTTAAATCACAACTAAAACCTCTTTTTTATGTTTATGACGATTTGTTCCCTTTCTTCCATTTTCCTGCTCCTTTCTAAATTTCATGAGTTTACTTTTGCTTTCATTTACTCTTTGGCTTTTTTGGTCAATACCAAATGAGATAAAAACTGTAAAGCGCTTAGTACAGTGCCTGATTCATAGTAAGCTCTACATAAATGTCAGTTGTTGTTATTTTCAGAATAGCCCCTAAAACGACCATTATCTAGTATTTTCTAATGAATAACATCCATTTGTGGCACCTTTCTTGGAATCCCCAGCAGGTTAGGATGCTCATCCTAGGTCCTCTGACGCCATATCTAGCCTTCTTTCTACTAGACTATTGATTTCATTAAAAAGTAATTAAAAAGGGGGGGGGCAGCTAGATGGCGCAGTGGATAGAGCACTGGCCCTGGAGTCAGGAGTACCTGAGTTCAAATCTGGCCTCAGACACTTAACACTTACTAGCTGTGTGACCCTGGGCAAGTCACTTAACCCCCATTGCCTCACTAAAAAAAAAAAAAAAGTAATTAAAAAGGAAGGAACATGCAGGACCATCCTCTGGGTATCTTTTCCTGGTAGAAAATTAGAAGAATTTCCCTTCCCTGGCCTGCTTGCAGAAGTAGCCCAACCCTCACTAGATGGCTTTTCACAAAAGACAAATCTACATAATTACCAAATCAGTTATTTTAGACATCCTGCAAATACCATTTAGGCAACAGCAATGGCAGCCGTATTTGTCTTATTAAAGACCCTGCAGTTAAGGCAGCTTGCAAGCTTTTTTCCTTGAAGGCCAACTGGTTAGTTAGAGGCAAGTGAACAATTGACTGGAGTCTTATCATTTATCTGAGTTGTCTTTATTATTTTAAATGCTCCTAGGAGATAATAGTCTCCGATTTGCATTTTTGCATTCCATGGATTCTATCTGGCAGCTCTGTCTATAGACTTCTTTGAGACAAGAAAAGCCACATTAGGGATGAATGGAAAGTGGATTATGACTATGGCTTTATTATCTTCTTGGGTCCGAGAGCTGCTGGGGATTTGGAAATGCTTGAATGAGCCAGATTTAACCGAGGGTAATCCCAAATTGTAACTATTCCAGCAGTAGGGATGAGAGAAGGAAATGAGGATATGTGACTTCTCTCTTCTCTCTTTCAGTCTGTTTCTCTTTCTTTTTCTTTCCTTTAATTTGATACCTTCTCCCATCCTTTCTTCCCATCTCCCCATCCCCCTCCACTGGCTTTTTTATACAAGAATTACACGGAAAGGAATAAGATGATTTTCTCCAAAGTAATCACTCTTGAGTGATGCAATTCTTTACAACTCTCCCTCTCCCTCCCCCCATGCACATACATATACACATATATGCATATATATACACATAAAACACATAGGTGTCTATATGCTTATTTGTGTATAAATATATCATACACACATGTGGACATACACATGTCCATATATGTGTCTATTTTCCTTGTGTATATTTAGAACTTCAGTCCTTCTAATGTGTTCCAACACTGATAGCCTGGTCAAAAATACATATTCTCAGAACCGCAAAAGGAGATGCTTTATGAAATGATTGTATTTGTGTGTGTGTGTGTGTGTGTTTAAGGACAGGTCTGAAAATACATGGCTGAAAGGGCTCATTAAGAAAACAGGTTTGATTGAAGCCCCAATGCTCATGTTGACAGCATAATTAAAATGATTAATTTGAAGTGAGAAAAAATGTTCCAAATTGATTAGAAAAAAATGTGGTGGCCATATCCCTCTCATACTTTTGCCAGTGGCAGCTATTTCCTGATGAGACCAGGTAGAAAAGAGAAAGAAGATAGGTTGCTTAGATAAGTAAAAAAAATTTTAATGTACAAAGGTTTTCTAAAGATGACACTGAGAATACCATTGATGTGACATCAGAGGGCCTGTTCAAAATTCTGGCTTGGTTACTTACTAAATGTGAAGCGCATTCACCTCTGTGTACATCAGTTTTTCTTAGCTACAAAATCTGTTCTAATCTTTGATTCGTTGATTAACATTAGCACACTCACATATGGAAGCACATATTAGTATATCTGTGTTTGTGTATATATATACACACACACATACATTTTCATTATATAAAAATTACAGACATGGACATTTAGGTACATTTATGTGTATATACACATGTATATGTATGTGTGAGAGTGTATATATATGTATATACACAGACACAATATTTTATATGTGCTTATGTATATAGGTATATATACACATACAAATATACACGTATACATATACATACACACACGCACACACATATGTGTGTGCGTGTGTGTGTGTATGTGTGTATTCTCCAAACTTATCTTCATGGATGAAATCATCTGAAGACTTTTAGATAAGTTTTAAGCCTTGCCAGTGTTTAATAATATGACATGGTAGATATGAGTGGGCAATGGGACTTATACCAAAAATAAGTCCTTTGATCAAGGCACATTAACATCTAAAAAGCAATTGACTAAAAAAGTTTCTTATCAAAAGCAATATGGAAAATAACAGCTGGACCAGTTCCAAATTTCTTCTTTGTTTTTGATTTTGTCTTTGTGGGAATTTCAGTTGATGCCTTAGGCTAAGTTTAAGGGGGGGGGGGGGGAACTAGGAGTTTCACCAAGAATGCTTGGAATTCCTTTGGTTCCCAAAAGGAAATCTGAGGACTGGAGGCTGATGAGAGAGAGGAAAAATAGGAGGCCATAAATATCAGGTTCACTCTGACAATTGATTTCAGTTTCTTTTTAAATAAGCAAATATTCCTTGAAATTGGTTGAAGGGATTCAGGAACAAGATGGAGATTATGTCTTGTTACTCTTTAATGTTTTAAAGTTGAATTTGTATATCAGCGTCCTTCATTTATAAGTTCTATCCATACTTAAATGGCAAATTCAAGGGATTGAAACTATTTTTAAAGGCTTATTTTCTGATCCTTCAACATAAAAATTGAATTACAGATTAAAAATGAACAAGTTAAGAGTCTTTTATTTTTAAATCAAATGCATGGAAATCCACACATTGTGAGACATTCGAAAGTGATTCAACTTTTTTTTTTCCCCACTTGTATTTCGGGCAAAATGTTTAAGTTAATATTCTTATGTATGTATCTCTCTGTGCATTTGTGTAAAGAAGGCCAATTACTCCTAGGAAGGAGGACCTTTTGATAAATCACAGGAAATAGTAAATTATGTGGATTCCACATAATTCACAAGCTTACAGCTTTTGTCCCCCTGAAATTCATGAAAAAAGGACCCTAAGCATATTTTGGTTGTATTGGCAGAAAAGTTGAGTTTACTTTGGAAGGAAAAGCAGGATGAGGATAGAGTTGATTTCTTTAGACAACCGTAAACTATTTGTCATCCTTGTTGTTGTTAATTCTCTTTCTGGAAAGGAAGGCATTGCTTCCCTTTGGGCCAAACCATTTCAAGCAATTTGTAGTAAAGATAATGCTTTTTTAAAAAAGAGTCTTATGAAAAAACACCCTGTCCTACAACCTTTTAAGAACTGTCATTATCAATGATTAAGTTTACATGAAATGGATATGAAATAAACATGTAGGTCTAATTCAAGGCTTGCACATTCTTCTTAATGGCATGTAAGGGTATTTGTGCAGTTTAGAAGTCTTCAATCTGCCTACATAGCTTTTGCTTAACATCTTTTTCCATTATCTTGGCTGCCTTGTCAATTAAGCCAATTAAAGCTGAAGATATCTTCCTAAAGATGATAACAGATTTAAGCATTTTGGGGAAAATCATTTCCAAGATTTTTTAATTAGTCAGGATATATTAATAGTATGCAAGGGCTTTTTGTGCATAAAAGGAATGCTATAAAATGCTCTATTGTTCATGGTCCATATAGCCAGACAAAACATGGCATTCACTGTCTCCAGAAAATGGAAGTTAATTTATGCAGTTCATCAACCAACTTTATTATAGTGCTGCATATTTGTGGTCCAGTTAGGGCTTGGGAACTTTCTACTCTTTACTGAAGGAGAGGAGAGGAGAGGAGAGGAGAGGAGAGGAGAGGAGAGGAGAGGAGAGGAGAGGAGAGGAGAGGAGAGGAGAGGAGAGGAGAGGAGAGGAGAGGAGAGGAGAGGAGAGGAGAGGAGAGGAGAGGAGAGGAGAGTGTTTGAGTCAGAGATGGATAAGTGGCAAAGGATAAAGAGAGAAGAGATGGGAGAGAAAGAGACTGAGTGGGGCAAGAGAATAAACACCCAATTATTTTATAAACAGTATAATAATCGGTTCTAATTCATGTTCTGCTAATTAACCTGGGGCAAGAGGTTTAGCCCAACCCTACCTCAATATTTTCACATATAAAATGACCTGTAATCACAGAATCTCCAGTCAAAGAGAGCACAGATGTCATCTAATTCAATTAACAACTAAACAAGAATCTTGTCTCTTCTTTAACATACCCCAAAACACTGCTAATTGCTTTCCCTGCCTCATCTATTCATTCGCTGTTCCATTCTCCATGCTGCTGTCAAACAGGTTTTTCTAAAGCCCAGATCAGAACATTTCACTGTCCAACTTGAACAACTCCAATGTATTCCAGAGGCTTCCAGGATAAAATATAAACTCCTCTATATCTTTTACAATCCTATACAACCTCATCCAGACCTATCATTCCATTTTCATTGGATAACATTCTTTCTCCCATACTCCATGATGCATCCGAAGTGGCCTTTGCACTCTTCCTCACTCATGGTACTCCATTTCCCTTCTCCCATCTCTATGATTTTGCACTGACTATTCCTCCTGCCTGGAATGCACTCCATCCCTGTCCTCTCCTTCATAGAGTACCTCTCTCTCTCTTTCTTTTTAAAAAGATGCAACTCAAGCATCACCTTCTGTATAAAACTTGTCTTGATCTCCCCAACTGAAAATACTCTCCAAAACTACCTTGTCTCAATTATTTTATATACATATGCTTGTACCCATAAATAGGCATGCATTTGTGTATATTGTATTTGTTAACTTTATACTTAATCTGAATAGATTTTTATAAGTCCTTGTTCCCTTCCCCATTAAAATGTGAGCTTTTTCAGATTACGGATTCTTTCTAGCACACAGCAGGCACTTAATAAATGATACTAAATTGGTTGAATTTATGACTGAATGAATATGGTCTTTACACAAACACTTCCCAGAAGAGGCAATTTACTGTCCTTCCCTGCTTTGTCCCCTACTCTCTTTGACTTTTAAATTACCTCTAATTACTAGGAAGTTTTTTTTCCCCCATTACCTCAAATTTAAACTTTATATTTAAAACTTACAGGCACTGTTCTCTGTTTTGCTCTGTAGGGTTAGACTGAACAAGTTCATTTGAAGTTCTGTTTTCAAGTGATGCTTGATGACAGCTATCATGTCCATCACCCGACCTCCTCCCCAAGTCATCTCTTTTTTCAAGCTAAACACTCCCATTTCCTTACATTTATCCTCTTATAGAAAGAACTTGGGATCCTTAATTGTCTCATGTTTTCCAGTTTATGAAAATATAGCATTCAGATGTAAAAAACAATACTGTGGATATGGTCTATTTAGGGCAGAGTACAAAAGGCCTCTGGTCCTGGATAATAAGTCTCTTAATATGACCCCCAGATATCTTAGTTTGCTCTTTTGGCTCTCTCTGGGGCCCTTCCTAACCTCTGTTTTGAGAGGGTGGAGGGTGGACATTGACAATCTCCTTTAGGTTCTCTATCATTTAAGTAGGAAATCCTGGGCATTCACTTCCTCATTTCCCACCTGAGTGTTCTTCTATACTTTGTGACTTCCATCATCCTGCAAGATGAAATCAATTCTGAAACTTTCACCTTCTCAGATCATTTCCCATCCCAGTTCTCGGACTTTATTAAAAACCTATGTCCAATACCCCTCCCCATTTTCAACTTTCTTTTATATGATATCCTCCCCCTGTTAGAC
The DNA here is from genome assembly GCF_019393635.1 of Dromiciops gliroides. NCBI lineage: Eukaryota > Metazoa > Chordata > Mammalia > Microbiotheria > Microbiotheriidae > Dromiciops > Dromiciops gliroides. Next base: position 24,843,202 of record NC_057865.1, on the reverse strand, counting down.
TGAAAGATCCTTAAGGTCCAAGGCTGTCTTATGTCTTTTTTTGTATTCCTAGCAGTGCCTGGCACTTAGTAGGTGCTTAATAAATTCTATTTGACTGACTGACTTTCTTTGTATTTCTTAGGGCCTATTTCAGTGGTTTGGACATTGTAAGTGAGTATATAGATATAGATTGAAATAAATATAAATATAGATAGATGTAATCACTCAATTCACCCTCTTAATATTTTATATCCTTTTTTGAGATATTGATAAAATTATTTAAATAATATCAAAATTAGATTTGATTACTTAATTTTTGAGGTTAATATGTATTTTCCTTTTGGAAGTAGAATTTATAATCTACTCACATCTTTTTGTTTTGCCATCTGCAATTCAGCTCTGAGTTTAAAATGTTAAATATATTTCCATTCATCATGAAGAAGATAGTTATACATGGATTTTCTTATTAAGAAAATACTCTGGTGCTAGGTGAGGGTATAGTACTATTTAGTGTCTTTATATTGGAATTGCTGCCCTTCAATAGCCTCTCATGGTTTTGTGGAATGCGTTATCATTCTTACTCACCAGGACACAATTCTAGTTTCACAAAGGGATGAAACAATAATAAACAAATGATTTAAAATCTCTTATAAAAGGACAATAGATGTTGAAATCACTAGGGGTGACCATAAAATCTTTGTAATTTGAATAAATTATAAATTTACATTATTGTATATCATTTCAAATGTTCAAAGTCTCACTATATATAATAGGCAGGGGTTGGGGCTGAATGATCTATTAGGTTCTAGCACAATCTGATTACAACTTAATCATAGTTATGCATTTTCATCTCTGTGAATGGTTAATAGTTCTGGTGCAGAACATATATACATGTGCATATTATCTTATATATGTATGTACACATGTGTGTACTATGTATGTATTTGTGTATACACATATATGCCTGTACATATTCACATATAAGTATATGCACATATAGCTGGTGTATATATTATTTGTGCTTATAGAAATATGTGTGGATTGGGGTCCTTTAAGATCCTGAGGTCTACAATCTACTTGCCAGGTACTCTTTTCAACATTATAGAACTTTATCCTGCCTTAAGTTGATATTGTTCTTTGTAGTCACTTATTACTTAATCAAGTTCAATGGAACATTGACTTCCTAATTATGAGAAGATTTCCTCAAAAGAAAATGTGTGTTGTAAGGTAGATTAGATCACTATACCCTGTCATCAAGTCTTCCATTCAAAGTTTTATGTGCATGTGTGTGTTTCTCAGTCATTTTTTTTTTTTTGCTAAATATAAGTCTTTCTCCTTGAAATCTGTTTTATTAACAACGTTACCTATCAGCTACTGGTAATTTTCTTTATTTCATTAAATCCATGTGTGTGAGAGTGGGGGACCACCTGAATATAGGCATGTCCCTGAATTAAAACTGAAGTTATTGGACTTGCTTGAAGAAAGAATGATGCAAAACAATAGTTTTCATTCGTCCAACATGATGTTCTCTTGCTGTCAGTGCAACATATCACTAGCTGTATTTGGTTAATTTAGAATGCTCTGTACCTCAGCTACTTATGGTTTGAAGCCTGCTTTCTTGTGTACCCCAAGCACCATGAATCTACCCAAGGAGTCTAATAGTTAACAGCACTCTTCCATCTTGATAGGGTCACTTAAGCTCTCTATTGGAATGGTGAACAAGAGACCTTGCCATGTTCCCTGTCAGAAGAAATCCTGTAGCTTAACTTGCTGCTTCATTTTGGCCTTGGGACCACAACATTTAGAACTCATAGAAACCCTAAAAGGCCATCTCCTCCTTTTCATATGGAAAAGATTGAGATACATGGGCTAGTAAAGAGAATACTTAGGGTTAATAAAACATTGAATGACCAAACCCAAAGAAGAGTCATAAATGTTTCAGTGTTAGCTTGGAAGCCAATTTCAACTGGAAAGCTCCATCTGAAGAGGGCCTATTGCTGTTTCATATTTTTATCAGTGTCTTGAATAAAGCAATAGATGGCACACATGTCAGTGTTGCAGGTGACACAATGTTGGCGCAGTAAGCTAACATAATAGAGGAAAGAATTAAATGCAAAAATGATTTTAGCATGTTCTAGAACATCTGGCCAAATCAAATAGAGTGAAATGTGATAATAATCAATGTACAGTTAACCAACTTCACAAAGTGCAAGATAAGAGTTATAGATAAGCAGCAGGCTACCTGAAAAAGAAAAAAAAAAGATGTAGGGATCTTAGTGGACTTCAAAATCCTTGTGATTCAACATTGTGATATGGCTATAAAAAGCACTACTTCTCCAGTGTGAACATATTGTTGAATACTATAATCATACCTTCCTCAGGAAGGCTTAGTTTCTCCCCACACATATCCTCATGTCCAGCATGAGATCATAAAAATTATGGATATAAAGCTGGTAGGAACCTTTGAGGTCATCTAGCTCAACACCCTCATTTTATATTTGAGGAAACTGAGCCACAGAAAGGTTCTTTAACTTGCCCAAGATCATATAGGTAAAAAGTGGCCAGCTGGGATTAAAATTCCACTTCTATGACTCCAAATCCTGATGTCTTTTGCCTCTTCATTCTACCACCTGTCAAAATCTTGAACCACCCCCAGGGTTCAGAAGTTGATGAGAAATTCTTTCCATCTTGTTAAAGTCATTTTGCCAGTCACACAAGTGGTAGGTAGCAGAGCCAGAATCAGAAACTAATCCCCCAACAAAAGAAACTAACTACCCCCAATTCCAAATCCAGTATTCTTTCTTGTTTCAAAAAATGAAAGGAAAATATTTAAATATGTCATCATTTGTCAAATTTAAAATTTTTTTCTCCCATAACTTTTGAAGAATCTAGTATGCTTGGCTAAATGAAAGACTATTCAGTGAAGAGAAATGTTGATAAAGTTTAACTGTGGGGTCAGTCATTTGGGGCACAAGTAAAGCAGTACACGAAAGCATGTAATTAAGGTTTGCTCAGGGTTACCCTGCAGAAAAAGATTTTCCTTACATTCCCTACCTCCCTCCCCTGCCCCCAGTACTGCACTGTCTCCTGATGATTGGTAGTTTCACAGTCCTCTCAATAAAATTGTAGTGGAGAAAGGTGCTCTCACTCAATGTTTTGTTGTCCTGGTGGTAAAATACAGAGTACCGAGCAGTAAATTTGGGGATGCCAAGTAATTGAAGCAGGATGATACTCATCCTAAATCTTTCTCAGGATGGCTTTTTGGGCCAACAAAACTCTTGGAAGAATACAAATGTCTTTTGATTTTCATAGGACATTGACTTTTTTGCCTTGGAAAGCTTGGCTGAAAGATGACATTGGAGGCCTATAAATGTTTATAAATGCCATATCCTCTAATGCTCAACAGACACATTGCATGTTTAGAGGATTTATGTTTTCAACACCCCCCCCCAAACATTTTGTTTCTCAATTTTAAAACAATAATAGAGAGTCATGTTGTTTCATTTTTTACTTTGGCTCAGGTCCTTTACTCTCCCAAGAATTGAAGTTGAGGATGAACCAAAGGGAAGAGAGAAGTGTGTGGGGGGGTTGGGGGGAGGGATGAGTGAGATTGCTTGGAAAACAAGGAATTACAAAGAAGTGTATGTAAAGGTTTTCATCAAATATGTATTTGAAAGAAGAAAGAAAAAGATGAGTTGGTCACCTGGTGAGGAGAAAATATAACCAGTTAGAAGTAGAGGTGACCCCCTGACATATGCATGAAGAGAAAGTCATTGGGGTCCTCAGTATGCTGGAATAATCATTGTTATTGAAATTATTCAAGAATATAGATATGAGTCACACAAGATTGGCAGGCAGGCATGGATAGCAATCTGTGTCATAGGAGGAATTCTTCATATCCATGATATAGCAAATCCATTGGAGGATATAGGCTAGATGAAGAACCTATGATTTCACTGGTAGAAGGAACTCCTAGTAGAAGAACATCCAGTTTAGGATAACAGTTTCTTTATGGCTTAGAAGGTAAGTCCTAGGAAAGTTTTAGAAAGTTTAGATAGATGATAGATGATGATAGATAGAGAGATTGATGGATAGACAGATAGATAGATGGATGGATAGATAGATAGATGGATGGATGGATAGATAGATAGATGATAGATAGATAGATAGATAGATAGATAGATAGATAGATAGATGGATGGATGGATAGATAGATAGATAGATGATAGATAGATAGATGGATGGATGGATAGATAGATAGATGATAGATAGATGGATGGATAGATAGATAGATAGATGATAGATAGATGGATGGATAGATAGATAGATAGATGATAGATAGATGGATGGATGGATAGACAGATAGATAGATGAATGGATAGATAGATAGATGGATGGATGGATAGATAGATAGATGATAGATAGATAGATAGATAGATAGATAGATAGATAGATAGATAGATGGATGGATAGATAGATAGATAGATGATAGATGGATGGATGGATAGATAGATAGATAGATGATAGATAGATGGATGGATGGATAGATAGATAGATAGATGATAGATAGATAGATAGATGGATGGATGGATAGATAGATAGATAGATGATAGATAGATAGATAGATAGATAGATAGACAGACAGATAGACTGATAGAACATTTATTAAGCACTTCCTGAGTGCCACAAATTGTGCTAAGTACTAGGAATAGAAATAAAAAAATAATAATCTCTACCTCAAGGAGATTACCTTATTTTCTTTTTTCAAAAAACAATTTCTGCATTAGTCATGTTGTGAAACAACAATCAGAACAAAAGGGAAAAAGCAAAAACAAAAACAAAAGTAGAAACATCGTGGTTCAATCTGCATTCAGAATCCATAGTTCTTTTTTTTTTCTTTTTTTGGATAGGAGCTTACCTTCTGATGGGGGTCTGGACAGCAAGGGAGTAGGGGAGGATATCCCATAGGGACCAGCCAGGAGATAGAAAAGTGCAAGGACTGATATGAGTGGGGTTCCACACTAGAGTGTCACCAGAGATTTCTAGTGGTTTGTCAAGGGTCGCACAGACAGTGTGGAAGAGTCTGAGTATATATCTTACTGTCTCTAAGTCCTGTTCTAGTCCGTACAAAGTTTTACAGAATGAGTAGAAGTAATCATTCAGAGGAAAGAAAGTCATGTATATGTATTTATAGGAAAGCCTTGGCATGTGACTTATAGGGAGGCTGCATACAAGCTTGACAATTCATCTAATCATTTAGGAGGAGAAACAGCTGAGAGAAAGGACATGAAAGAGGAATGTTTGATTTCTCCAAACAATTTTCTTCAATGTGTTTAATCAAAGATCGACAACTAGAACATATTCTAAAGGCAAATCACTGGAATTATGATGGGATCTAATCCTAGCCAACAACCAAACAAAATACCCTTTCCCCCTAGGAGCTTACATTCAACTATTGGGAGCTTTCTATACAGCCTGTACATAGATAAGCATAGTCTTGCTTATTTAAAGAAAGTGGAGGAAGGTGAAAAGCCTTTATTAAGTGCCTACTATGTGATAGGCACTGTGATAAGTGCTCTTACAGGGAGAAAAACTAATGACTAAGTAGATCAGGAAAGGTTTCCTCTAGGAGTTCACAAATTAACTTTGAGCCTTGAAGATCATTATGGATCCAAAGAGGTCAACAAAAAGAAGAGGTAGGCTACATTCCACACATCAATACAAAGGCTAATGCAAATAGAGCAAGAAATGCAGTACCAATGATGTAGGGACATGCATAGAGTTATTTACTTCAAATATGGAAGGTGTGAAGGTGATTAATGTGCCATATGCTTGGGAAAAGTAGGCTGCAGCTACACTGTCAAGATAAAAAGTTGATTTTTTTTTACCTTGGAGACAACTGGGGGCCACTAAAGTTTCTTGTCCATAATATGGAAAAGGACAGAACCATTTTAGAGAGATATAAAACATACTATTAGGAGGACAGTGGATTTTATATGAATAAAGACTTATTTCTTTCCTGATGACATTTCCTCCTTTTACCCATTCAGTTAAGTATCTCCTGTGTTTGTGTGTGTGTGTGTGTGTGTGTGTGTGTGTGTGTGTGTTTACTGAGGGGTTTTCAATTAGCAATACTTGTATCCAGTAATATACAATATGCTTTGGGAAAATGCTAACAAAAGAGATTTTAGGAAAAGCCCCAACCTATTGTCTTAACTTCATTCCCTAATCTCTCATGAATCTTCTCCCTGCTTTCCAGGTGGTTTCCCTTTCTTATTCTTTCCTCTACTCCTGGAATGATAAACGTCAATCAAATCACCTTTACCTTTGTTCCAGGATAGGATGTGTCAATTTGCTCCATATTGGCCAACTCTATTTGTCTGTAGCTTACAGGACCAAAGTCCTCTCCTAGGGTACCACTTGCCTATGTAAATATCTTTTCCCATTAGATTTTAAGTGTCTTAAGGGCAAGGAATGTCTTTGGGATGTGTGTGTGTGTGGGGGGGAATCTTTCATGCTTAGATGGTACTTGGAACATAATAAATGTTTAATGAGTATTTTTTTAAATTAAGTCACTGTTTGGATATCCTTTCCAACACAGGCTTGATTATCTGGTTTCATAATTTTATTATTTACTTGATGGACTGAAAATCAATGAACAAACCCTTCTTTGCCTATGTATAAGGCATAAAAGTTGGTGCTCCCCAGGGCCTTGTTATTGACCATAGCATTGAACTGATTCTTGACTCTTAAAGGCTAACACAGGTTTGCCTTCCTTTTGCATTAATAAGAAAAAGGATATCATATTTGCATGGTACACTTGAAGTTAATACTTGTTGCATCTGCTTTATTTCATTAATCTCAAGAGCCTGATGCTTGTTTAAGAAGGGAAGGGCTGGTTATAATCCTCCTACTTTGACAAAGGAAAGAATTATGTTAAAGATAAGGTGACTTGGGTAGTGAGTAGTAGAATGGAGAGAAGCTTGATTCTATTGATTTTTATCCCTATGTTCTTGATATAATAAAATTATAATAATAATGACTAGTATTTGCATAGTGCTTAAAGGTTTGCAAAGCACTTTACATTATCTTATTTTACCCTTACAGTAATTTTGGGATGAAGCTTCTGTTATTATCCTCATTTTTATTGATGAGTCACAGAAAACTTAAGGGATTTTCCTAAAATTACTTAGCTAGGTGGCGCAATGGATAGAGCACTGGCCCTGGAGTCAGGAGTACCTGAGTTCAAATCTGGCCTCAGACACTTAACACTTATTAGCTGTGTGATCCTGGGCAAATCACTTAACCCTAATTGCCTCACCCAAAATAAAATAAAGTTACATAGCTAGTCATTGTCTAAACTCAGATTTGAATTCAGGTCTTTCTGATTCCAAGTTCAGTGTTCTATCCATCGAACAAACTTGCTGCAGATCCTGGAGAAGAGGAAGTATTTTGTTTTTGTCTTCGGGTCTCCAGTGCCTGGTGTAAACCAGATATGCAATAAACACTTTTTGAAATAGATCTTGACTCTTTCTGCCATCTTGCAGTACCACCACTATGGTGCACATGAATGTCCTGGCAGAAGCTCTCAAAAGCATGAACAATGCAGAAAACTGAGGAAAATTCCAGGTTCTCATTAGGTTGTGCTCTAAAGTAATCATCAGGTTCTTAACTGTGATGATGAAGCACATCATCACGAATTTGAGATGAAGCACATTGGCGAATTTCAGATCATCGAAGATCACCGGGCAGGAAAATTTGTTGTGAACCACACGGGCAGATCAAACAAGTGTGGCATAATCAGCCTCAGATTTGATGTTCAATGAAAAGATATGGAAAAGTGGCAGAATAATTTGCTACCATCTCATCAGTTTGGGTTCATTGTGCTTACAACCTCAGCTGGCATCATGGACCATGAGGAAACAAGTCAAAAACACATAGGAGAAAAAATCCTGGGATTCTTTTTCTGAGGCTGTAAAACATACATGCAAATAAAATGTTTCAATGGACAAAAAAGGAAAAACAAAAAAGAAATAGATCTTGAACTGGCTCATGAACTCCAGCTTTAGTGATTTTTGCATCTCTTAGTTGAACTCCTGGCTTTGGGTCTCTGGCTGTTTCTCTGTCCTGCTTATTCCAGGTGGTCATTCTCATGATCCCATGCCTGACCTTAACTCTACTTTGGGGCACCAGGCCATGGCTTCCAGTCTGGTTATTCTTTCTGCCCTTAGCCCCTGGCCTGGGCTAAGAAGGAGAAGTTCAATCTTGGCCTTTGACCCTGGCTCTGTCACCTATGTGGAGAACTCCTCCTTGTTGTCTTTGTAATAATACCCTAGAGGGTTTCAGTGTCTTGGTGGGGAGGCAGAGTGCCCACAAACAAGTAGATGACTTAAAAAAACCTTTTCAAGAAAGAAGATGCCCTAGTGTCAATGGAGAGACCGTAAACTGAGAACAGGAAGGCTGAAGGAATGCAGAATGTTAAAAAAAAAAAAAAGTAATCCCTCGTGCCATTAGTCCTGACGCTGATGACAGGAGATTTCAGCTTGTCTGCCAAGCATGAAGAATGGTGATTCCCTGCAAATACCCTCCCCTCCTCCCTTCCCCTTCCCTTTCTCTCTCTCTCTCTTTCCTCTTTTCCTGTCTCCTTATCTCCATGTGTGTATATACACATACACACATATGTGTGTGTGTATATATAAATATGTGTATACATACACAAATATGCCAGATTGGGTTGGTTAGTTAGTTGAACTGCTTTAGTTTTTTAAAATTTATTATTTAATTTTATTTTTTAAAACAAATGATATATTATAAGGAATAACTTTCTCCTAAGGAAAGAGTCAGAGAAACACTTGAAAACAGGAGTGGAGTTTTTAATACATATACATATATGCATAATATACACATATAATATTGCACACATGCACACATACATACACACATCTCTCTATACATACACACCTGTATATATGTATGTATAGACACAGACATACCATATATAGACATGAGTATATTTGTCTGTGTCTATGTATGTGTGTATATGTTTGCATATATACATATATACAGAAATGGCCAGAGAGAGACAGAGAATGTGACACACATAGCCCTAATCTCTTGGGGAACAAAGGAGGGAGGTGGATTTTCTTATCTTTCCTTTGGGTTGAATTTTGGTCCTTATAATTCTATAGCTTTAATGGTTTTGGTTATTTTTGCTGTTCCGTACAATGACAATGCTGACTGTGCTGTGGCTATTGTTTCCTTGGTTCTGGTAGTTTGCCTTGGCATCAGTTCATATAAGTCTTTGCTGAGCAGATGTTTTTAAGAGAGTAGTTGCCATTGAATCCTCTAGTGTTTGTGCCATCTTCCTTGTCTCCAGTCCTGGAATCCCATTACTGTCTTGGATTGTACACCTGGCATTCCCCAGGAATTCAAGACAAAAGCTAAGATGGTGCTGATCTTCATATTTTGCCATTCACCTTCCCCACCACAAATATCAATTAATGAAAAGCTTTCCACTTCTCTTCTCCCCTGCCCATGAACATCACCTGTATCTCTTTGCTGAATCCCCTCTAGTTATCTCAGTGATTTCTCTCTTATTCAGAGCTTTGCCTTGACTGTCATTTATAAAATGCCCACATTTATTTCTGCATTCTTCTCTGTCTTTGATGTTCACCTCCCAACATTTTGGTTTTCTTTGATGTATCTTCCTCATCTAGGTACTTGATCTGATCCTGCTTGGTTTAACTCCTTGACCTCTATAATTTTATCAAACGGAACAGATATTTTCCAAGCACAGCAGCTTATTATGTTCCCCATTCTTAGAATACCCTCCCTCTTCACCTCACCCCTTTGCATCCCATGTTACCTTCAGTCACAAGTCCCACCTTCCACATTAAGGCTTTCATGATCCTATAAGGGCTAGTACTTTGCCCCATCAAGATTAACTTGTATTTATTTTGACACGTTTTCTATGAATTTATGTGGTTTTGCTGTCTTTCTTGATAGGATGCAAGCCCACCAAGGGCAAAGAACATTTCCTTTTCCTGTGTATCTCCAGCTCTTGGTACATAACAAGCACTTAATGAATGGCAACCCCCTCCAGTGTCTTTATCAAGAAGTCATGAAGAGTTGGGAATGCCTAAAAAACAAGTGAACAATAACAATATAGCCTAGCTGTAGAATCCTCAACCTTTTGGAGGAAAAAAAAATCCCTTTTCCAAAAGCCTTGATTTCACTGGGAATGTAGATGAACTTACTAAGCAGTGGAATGTATGGGGCGGGGGATGGGACCAATAGTGACTGTCCTCTCATCACTCGGAATATCAACCAATAGTACTGTTTAGGGAATGACAAAGCTGGTAGTCTTGGCAGGTATAATTGACTTGAAGATCAACCAGATTAAGCTTCAGGTCTATGTGTAAATTCTCATCTTTTGGTTAGATGCTGTTTATCTAAAGTAGGGGTTCTAAAGTTCAGGCTATGGACTTGCTTTTTAAAAAAACTTTAAATAGTATTGTATTTTTCCTAATTATGTGTAAAGATGATTTTAACATTGATTTTGTTTTTGTTTTTGCGGTGCAATGAGGGTTAAGTGACTTGCCCAGGGTCACACAGCTAGTAAGTGTCAAGTGTCTGATGTCGAATTTGAACTCAGATCCTCCTGAATCCAGGGCCAGTGCTTTGACCACTGCACCACCTTGCTGTCCCTTTAACACTGACTTTTAAAAATTTTCAGTTCCAAATTTTCCCTCCATCACCTCTCCTTTGTTTAAGATGGTAAGTACTTTAATACAGATTATGTATTTTCAATCATAGAAAATATATTTCTGTATTAGTCCTGTTGTGAAAGAAGAAATAGACCAAAAGAAAAAAAGTGAAAAAAAAATAATGTGAAGAAAAATAAAAAAAAATTAGTGGAAAAAAGAAAAAATAAAGTGAAAAAATAGTGTGCTTCGATCTGTATTTAGATAACATTAGTTTTTTCTCTGTAAATGCATTGTATTTTCCATTATGAGTACTTTTGAATTGTTTTGAATCATTGTATTGCTGAGAATAGCTAAGTCATTCACAAATGATCATTGTACAATATTATTGCTACTGTGTACAATGTTCTCCTGGTTCTGCTCATTTCACTTTGCATGTAAGCCTTTCCAGGTTTTTTCTGAAATCAGCCTGCATATCATTTCTTATATCATAATAGTATTCCATTATAATCATGTACCACAACTCATTCAGCCATCCCCCAATTGATGGGCATCCCCTCAATTTCTGATTTTTTTTTTTGCCACAACAAAAAGAGCTGCTATAAATATTTATTTTACAAATAGGTCCTTTTTCTTTTTCTTTAAAATATTTTGATAACTATATTTCAATTCAGTTGGCTTACTTTGTAATTCATTGTATTTATTTCATGCATTTAAAAACATTATTGTACAGATAGCCCATAGGCTTCAATAGATTGCCAAAATTATACATGGGGTTCATGAAAGAAAAGTGGTTTAGAAACTCTGGTCCAGAGTCTGAACCATTCCAAAATGATTATCTATCAAAAGACCTTCCTTCCTTCCTTCCTTCCTTCCTTCCTTCCTTCCTTCCTTCCTTCCTTCCTTCCTTCCTTCCTTCCTTCCTTCCTTCCTTCCTTCCTTCCTTCCTTCCTTCCTTCCTTCCTTCTTCCCTCTTCTCTCTCTCTCTCTCTCTCTCTCTCTCTCTCTCTCTCTCTCTCTCTCTCTCTCTCTCTCTCTCCCTTTGTCTGTCTGTCTCCCTCTGTCTCTCTTTTTCTGTCTCTCCTCCATCCTGTGTTCAGGGGAAAAAATTGTATAGTACAAAGTAGAAACAGCTCAAAATTTTAACGTGAGTTTGATATCCATAAAAACATTAAAAGAGGGGCAGCTAGGTGGCACAGTGGATAGAGCACTGGCCCTGGATTCAGAAGGACCTGAGTTCAAATCGAGCCTCAGACACTTGACACTTACTAGCTGTGTGACCCTGGCCAAGTCACTTAACCCCAATTGCCTCACCAAAAACCAACCAAACAAAAAACATTAAAAGAGGGGTGGGGCTTCTTTTCCATCATTAGATCTTTACTTGATTAATGGCAAAATAGCTTAGAGAAATTCTAACTTGAACTTTTTGTTACATGTCATACTTTTCAGCTATAAAAAGATGCTTTGGAAATGATACCCAAAGTCCTGCAGGAATAGTCCCAATCTCTGTAGCCCTTATTAAATGCATAAAGGCATGTCTCCTGGCGAGAGTCTCATAAAGTGAAAGTCATTAGAATAATAAATTAAACTTCTCTGTATACAGACATTTGAAACTTCAGGTGAATACCACTTTCACGCCGAGTTCCATTTTTCAACTTGGTACTTGAAAAATCCAAATTGTTGAATTGTTCCTTTCTCCAAAGTTTTACCATTATAATGAGTGCATTGAGGCACTGATGCCTAAAATAAATTATAGAGATTGTATGGCAGGAACTACTGAAATTCTCCCCTTTTCTCGGTTTTTAACAGCTCAGAAAACGATAAAGCCTAATTAATGGAAATGGTCTTTACAATGGCTTGCATAGAAGAGCTCATCAAGCATTTTTGAGGTTCCCTGTTGGTACCTAACCTGTGCTTCTATTAATACCATTGCCACTTGTTTGCATATTTGAAAATGATTGCTATGCAGTGTGACTTGGAAGCGCAGGTATTTATGACCATAGCATTAAGCTCTGAAGATGGAAGAGGTTTGTTCATGAAGAAAAAATGCATATAGAAGATACTTCCAAAAACCAATAGCTGTCCTAAATCAATACGTGAATATTATAAGCAAACTATCATAAGGAGAGAGAGACAGAGAGACAGAGACAGAGACAGAGAGACAGAGAGAGAAAGACAGACACAGACACAGAGACAGAGAGAGACAGAAAGACATATACAGACAGAGACAGAGACAGACAGACACAGAGAGACACATACACAGACACAGAGAAACAGAAAGACAGAGAGAGAGACACACACACAGAAAGAGTGACAGACACAGAGACAGAGAGAAAGACAAAGACAGACAGACACACAGAGACAGAGAGAGACTCACACAAAGAGACAGAAAGACAGATAGACACAGAGAGAGACAGAAAGAAAGAGAGAGAGAGAGAGAGCGAGCGAGTTTGTTTATACAGCCTTTTGCATGTTGTCTCACACATTAGACTAAGCTCCTCGAGAGCTGGGAACATGTTTTTTGCTTTTCTCTGTATCACCAGTGCTTGATACAATGTCTGGCACATAGTAGGACATAATGAATGCCTGTTGACTGAGTACATTGATTAAATCATGGGTAGAGACCCCTCAAATGTAGAAATGTAACCCCTTGGCAATTCTTTAGGAAGTGCCTACATATGGAAGTTCCAGGGCTAGACATTAAGGATACAAACAAGAATGCCAAACAATCTCTGCCCTTCCAGAGGCTGCACTCTTTTAATGGATAAGTAGAAAGTACATGCAAAATAACTTCAGTAGGAAAAGAGGATTAACAATTGGGGGTGGGGAAGAGGGATTCTAGCAGGAAGAAGGAAAAGAGCAAACAGAGCTATGCTTTGAATGAAGGTAGAGATTCTTAGTGGCACAGATGAGGAGGGGGTTTATTCCAGATATAGGAGGAATGGAGATGAAAAATATCATATTTAAGAACAATTTAGATATTGTGAAGAGAGCTCAAAACTTAAAAAGCTAGATGGGAGCCATATTGCTTGAAGTATTACAATTCAGGCTGATAATTTTCAGTTTTATTCAGAAGAAAATAAGAAGGCAATGGAGATTTTGTCAGTTTCATCTAATTATCTTGTTCCAATACTTTCTTAAATGTCAGTTTCAAGTCCTTTGAGCGTCAATCCATGTCTTCATAATGTTGATATTACATCAAATCTAATATCCTGATTCTGCCTACTTAACTCCGTTTTCCCTGGTTTCTCTGAAACCATCCATGTTGTCATTTCTCATAGCACAATATAATTTCATGACATTCATTTACATTCAAAAACTCTGATCATTGAGGTGACCAACCATGATTCCAATCTAGCCAACTCCTGATAAAGAGATGATGGACTTAAGATGCCGAATGAGACATGCATTTTTTGGATGTGGCCAATGTGAAAACTTGTTTTGCTTTATTCTGCATATATTTATAAGGAGGCCGGGTTTTTTTATGGGGAAAGAAAATAAATATTTGTTAAGTGAAAAATAAGAGAAAAGGGGAAAAAAGTCACTTCCTCGAATGGATTGTAATAATGACTGGACACAATCCTTATTGTTTAATATATAATAAAATATATTTAATATTTTCTACCTCTACCTCCCCACCTCAAGTTGAGTAGGATACATAAAGTCCATTTCTACAAGGAGCTATTATTCATCATATTGCTTTATTTTCCTTGTTTTCATTCCCTAATGCATGTTTTTGTTTTTCATTTGTTTTGTTTTGTTTTTCATTTGAAACAAGAGCTGAGATTCAAATGTTAGGAAAGATTACAGGACTGCAATTCACCTGGGAAGTTGGGAAGATAGAAGCTGTAGCTAGTACCTCCAAGGAGTGCACAGGTCTTTCCCCTTTATTGGAGTTTCCAATAGCCAGAAAATATAAGCAGGAAGAATCAGGGCTTCCATTGTTAGTGTTTAGAAATCGGTCTTTGTGGAGTTAGACAGGGATAAGTCTGAAGGAACTGGTCTGGGTGAGGCATTTCGGCTGCAAGGGGTTAAATGTTCATCGGTGTCTGTCCCTTTTTGCTTAGTGGTGTGTCTCCTTTTCCCTTTGAGTGTTCTTTAGATGGATTTTATGCTCTGGGCCAAGCTGTCCTAGATCTTGGGCATGGAAAACAACAAGGGGATTTGGCTGGGATGAATCTGTGTCAGTGGGTCAGCCGAACCTGTGTCTTTGACATAATCATCTGAGCTATCCCATTCTATTAGTTAGGGTCAAGGAACTCTGAAAGAAGTTACAAGAGTGTCTTAATGAACATTGCATTGTCATTGGCTTCCACTTGGCTTGTTTTATCCAAATTTTGTGTCCTGTATTATTATTCTGAGATTATGCTTTTACAAATATTTATTGTGAAATCATCTTTACATAACAATAAATTCAAATTATGCTTTTATTAAATTTATTATTTATTTTTAGCATTATATTTTTTAAATTGAGTTCCAAATTTTCTTCTTCCTCACCCTTGAGAAGGCAAGCAATATGATATCAATTATACATATGAAATCATGCAAAACTCATTTCCCTATTAGCTGTGTCACAAAAAAGCAAGAAAAATAAAATGAAAAAATATACTTTAATTCACATGCAGAATTCACTAGTTCATTTCCTGGAGGTGGATGGCATTTTTCATCATGAGAGTTTGGGAACTGTCATGGATCTTTATATTGATCAGAGTAGCTAAGTCTTTCACAATTCATCCCTAAAACATTGCTGTTAGTGGGCACAACTTTTTCCTGGTTCTGGTTCTTTCACTCTGCTCAGTTTATATTTATAGGTAAAGAATTTATTGACACCTTTTCTGATCTCCTAACTACAGTGCTTTCCCTCCCAAACTACCTTGTAATTATTTACTTGCATTTATCTTCTTTATATTTATTCTGTAGATACTGTGCTTACATAGAGATTGGTTGTCTTCTCCATTAAAGCACAAGTACCTTGTAAATAGGAATTTTTTTTCCATTCTTTGCATTTGTATCTCTAGCACCCAGCACAGTGCTCAGAGAATTGTAGGTATTTAACAAATGTTTGTTGATTGATTCAACCTATGTAACAATTCCTTGCTTCCTAATTACATTATCTTTGTGGATTCACCCTCATATTTGTGTCTATCTTTTCCTCTTAATTTATATAAATTGTACATTTCTAATAGTAAAGGGAGTTGACAGTGAATTTAACTTCTCCCCCAAAAGCAATGGTCCATGTATGTGCTGATTTTTTTCTACTATATTTTGCCTTATTTCAATTACCATTCCAGATTTCTATAGATTTCTCTTAGTTGCCATTCCCAATTGCATTTGCTGTCTCTACAACACTGAGGTCACATTATCAAATTATTGGGCAGGTAGACTGTTTTCAGTATTTCACAATTCCAAATACTGCTATTCCAAAGGTCTCCAAACAGATGGTTCCCTTCCCTGCTCCTTTTCCTTTTGACTAAGATTCTTTGGGTATAGCCTATATAATGGTGTTATTGGGTCAGTGGAAATGATTATGTTTCTAACTCTTACATTTGCTTTGTAATACCTCCTTCAAGAAGAAAGGAAGGAGGGGCAGCTAGGTGGTGCAGTGGATAAAGCACTGGCCTTGGATTCAGGAGGACCTGTGTTCAAATCCAACCTCACACACTTGACACTTAACTAGCTGTGTGACCCTGGGCAAGTCACTTAACCCTCATTGCCCTGCAAAAAAAAAAAAAAAAGAAGAAAGGAAGGAAGGAAGGAAGGAAGGAAGGAAGGAAGGAAGGAAGGAAGGAAGGAAGGAAGGGGGAGGGGAGAGGGAGGGAAGAAGGGAGGAAAAGAGAAAAGGAGGAAAGGAAGCAAGGAAAGGAGGAAGGGAAAAAGGAGAAATCAGGAAGACATTCTCAGACTAGATTAAAGAAGTAACAGGGTTATAAAATATAATGTAAACAGGTTGTCTTTCATGATTAAGACATACCTTAGGTACAAGGTAAGTAAGTGCTCTTAGGGGCACTATACACAACAGAAGGAAAAATACCCTGCCTGTTTGCTATGATGAGTTTTGCCAAACTTGTTTCTAGAAATTTCAGCAATGATGACCATTAGGGCCATGGCCAAAAAGGCCCATGAAAAACTGTGCCATTAGAAATGAGGGGGGCAGCTAGATGACTCAGTGGATAAAGCACCGGCCCTGGATTCAGGAGGACCTGAGTTCAAATCTGGTACTCAGACACTTGACACATACTAGCTGTGTGACCTTGGGCAAGTCACTTAACCATCATTGCCCCACAAAGAAAGAAAGAAAGAAAGAAAGAAAGAAAGAAAGAAAGAAAGAAAGAAAGAAAGAAAGAAAGAAAGAAAGAAAGAAAGGTGATAGGAGGACAAATAGTGTCTGGTAATTTGATGAAGTTTCCTAACTTGGCTCAATTTTTTTTCTCTCTGTATTCAAAGGTGGGACAGAAAGAGCACAACTAGGAGATAGCTCAGGAAACTGCAGATTTTCCCCATGGGGTGGGGGTGGTGGGGAGGGTAAGACTCAGAAGTAAATAAACCAAACCAAACCCTGACCTCTACTGAATCTTGAGTATAAATTCTGTTTGGTTTTGAGGAACTTCACAAGGGGACTCATAATGATCATGTTCATTTGCAGGAGGATGCAATTATCCTTTGGCCTCTCATTTCACTTGATTTTCAGGTGTATAATTGTGATTTTTTTCAAAATTTTGATAAAATGTTCATTACTTTTAAAATATATAGCATCAAAATTTATGTGATCTCTAGTAAATGACAGGAAAATTTAAATATCAGTCTGCCCTTTTGGCTCATTCAGTACATTCAAGGATGATGGACAAGACTGGCCTGCTGAAGAAAACTCTTCAGGAGACATAAAAGAGCTCCTACTAGTCATTGTTTCTTCCTTCTTTCTCTTCCTTAGTATAAGGTTTTGCTTATTGGTGGGGAGGGGTGGCAAGTAGATTATTTCTCATTTTCTCCAACTGATGTCTAAATTCTGGGCAACCATCTCACCTCTGACACTGGAGACCTGGCTCTGAAGGAATCTCAGCCCTATTTTACCTCTAGTCCAGGGCTTCTAAAACTTGCCACTCACCAGCCCTTTACTCCAGAGATTTTTTTTTTTTGTGACCCCAAGGTATATAGGTATATAAAATAGGGTTCATAATCTTTTTTTGTTTGTTTCTTTTTTTGTTTTTGCGGGGCAATGAGGGTTAAGTGACTTGCCCAGAGTCATACAGTTAGTAAGTATTAAGTGTCTGAGGCCGGATTGGAACTCAGGTCCTGAATCCAGGGCCAGTGCTCTTTCCACTGTGCCACCTAGCTGCCCCCATAACCTTTTACTGTTGCCAATTTTTTCACAAATCCCACATGGAGTCATGACCCACAGTTTAAGATACTTTGCTCTACCCCCACCTCATCCCTCACTTCTGACTCCCTCATCCAGAACATTTCAGGAAATGCTTCACCCCAGCCATGCTTTACCCTTTTCTCCAGTTCCATTCTCTAAAGCTTCCTACCTAACTGCCTGGATGGGGTGTGTCAATCTAATCCCCTATAATCCCTCTCATCATCCCTATAAATCTGTAGACCTAAGTGTCTGTCTCCCTGGCTACTGTTCCCCTAGTTAGAATATTTCCCTTGTTAGAATATGAGTTCCATGGGGCAGCTAGATGGCGCAGTGGTTAAAGCACTGGCCCTGGATTCAGGAGGACCTGAGTTCAGGTCCAGCCTCAGACACTTGACACTTACTAGCTGTGTGACCCTGGGCAAGTCACTTAACCCCCATTGCCTGCAAAAAAAAAAAAAAGAGAATATGAGTTCCTGGAGGGTAGTGACCATCTTTACATTTGGTTTGTATCCCTAACTTAGCTCATAGGCTAGCAAGTGCTTAATATATACTCTTTTATTTCATTTCATTCATTAATTAATTGATTCATTGATTCATTCTGTTTAGTCCTAGCATTTATGGAAAATACAGATCTAATTACACAATTCCCATCCTCCCTCCTTCCCTCCCTCCCTCTCTCTCTCTCTCTCTCTCTCTCTCTCTCTCTCTCTCTCTCTCTCTCTCTCCCCTGTTTTCTCTCTCTCTGTCTCCATCCCTATCTGTTTCTGTCTCTGTCTCTCTGTCTCTCTCTCTCTTTCTGTGTGTCTCTCCTCCTCCCCCTCTTCCTTCACCACCTCTTCCTCCTCCTCCTCCTCCTCCTTCTCCTTTCTCAACTCCAGAATGTATAGGAGTATATGACTATCCACCCATCTACTTATTCACTCAATTACTTACTTATGCATTCATCTATTTCCACCTTAAGTTCATGAAGATTTTTTGGTGAGGCAATTGGGGTTAAGTGACTTGCCTAGGGTCACACAGCTAGTAAGTGTTAAGGGTCTGAGGCTGGATTTGAACTCAGGACCTCCTGACTCCAGGACCAGTGCTCTATCCACTGTACCACCTAGCTGCCCCTCATGAAGATATTTTGCAGAAATTTCCTGACATCAGAAGTTTCTTTTTCTTTTTCATTTTTGCACCCTTAGGAACATTTCCTCATTACCAATTATATTTTCAGCATTCCTGTTTCTCCACTGATATTATTTAGTTGTAGTGGCTCACACTTTATAATGTAAAATCCTTGAGGGAAGAGACCTCATTTTCTTTCTTTTATCCTCAACCCCTAGTGCAATGTTTTGCTATCACAGAGTGGGAGCTTACCAAATGTTTATCAAAATTATTTGAGTTGCCATTGGCCCATGAAGCCATATGTTCACCAAGCACTGTCATTTTGTGGGCAATAATATGCCTCATATTTACTCTGTGGTTGACAGGGTCCCAATTTTGTGTATGGCTCTTACAACCTGTGTGACTAGGGGTAATTCATTTCATATCTAAAGAGGCTCAATTTCCTCACCTGTAAGGTGAAAGGGTTAGGAGAGAGTTTCTAAGGCACCTTCTAGCTCTAAATCCCTGATGTTATAAAATGATTGAAAAAGCATTTATGAAATATTTGCTATGTACCAAGTACAGGGGATCCAAAAAGAAAGACCAGGAAGTGCCTCTCCTCCAGAAGTTTACCTCCTAACAAAGAGAGAAAGTATACACCTGGGATGATCTATACAAAAGGCTGATTGAATGGTCCCATGGACTTTAAAGGACTGAAGTAAGGCAGATGGCAGGACTTTTTCTTTGTCAAATATATGCAGACACAGTTGTGATTAATATAAAAATGTCCTTAAAAGCCTTCCTGAATTCATAGTAAATTGCCATCATGAATTTTTCTCAATCAATGGACACTCATTGCACAATTGCTATCATGTGGAGGATCTCATGAATTTTTTTTTTTTTAATGTGAACAAAGGGTGTGCCATACCGGAAAAGGTGGTAACCACTAGTGTATTGCATTGTAATTGATGTTATCTGGGGCACTTAAAAAATTTCCATAGTCCTTAAAAACAAAAGAATCTAAATCGCATGTCTCACATAACTTAGCATTTGGCTTTTATGATGTGTTCAGACTGAAATCTTAATTGTTGGTTAACTGGGAGATAAATGTGGTTCCTCCTCTCATGTGACGACCAGATGGAAAGTGGCCAATAAATCATTCTAGGGAGAATAATTAAAAGCTTCATTCAGACATATTAGTAAATCACCAGGAAAGGCTGGAACCTTGCTTCTGGATGTGTTGTAATTTACACTATTAGTTCAGATTGTTTTGGTTTTCTAAAAATAATAAATGACCCGCCCACTGACACTTGGCCAGCGGCACACAAGAAGCAATCCATAGTATATGGATTTGTTCAATGGCATTTAAAGGACCTTGATTAAAATTCCATCCAGGCTGGAGTGAGAAGGCTGTTTACTGAAGGCTGTTTGAAGTTGTAAGTTGTGACTTAGACAGAGACCAGAGGGACGCACAAATTGAAACATTCCCTAACTCATATGTATGGATCTGACTGTCGGTCACAGCTGACATTTTAAAAGAGGGCTATAAAATGTCAGAAAGTCATGCTGGCTGTTGCCACTAGTGCTTATGAATTAGTTCTTAAAATGCTTTGGTTTATCAGGTGCAAAGGACTAGGCTTGGTTTGGGAAGTAAAAGCAAGCCTGAGATTCATATAGGTTCTTTCTGAAAAAGCAAAACACTTAAAATAGTCTAAGGAGGGATTTTTTTTTTCTTTCTTTCTTTTTTTTTTTTTTTAGTGAGGCAATTGGGGTTAAATGACTTGCCCAGGGTCACACAGCTAGTAAGTATTAAGCGTCTGAGGCCGGATTTGAACCCAGGTACTCCTGACTCCAGGGCTGGTGCTCTATCCACTGCGCCACCTAGCTGCCCTGAGGGATTTTTTTTTAATGATGTTACTGTCTACCCATCCACCTTCATCTTACTGGTAACCTAAAGAAGTACTTTAACAAATCACATAGCCTATTGCAGGTACATGACAAAGAGATCAGGAATGATGGTTCTCATATCTGAAATTTCAAGAGCAACATCAAAAAGTATATAAAACAAGGAAAGGAATAATTCTATTATACTCTCTCCTGGTTAGGACACTCCTGGAGTACTATGTTTATTTTTCTTCATTATATTTTAGGAAAGACAGACAAAAATTAAAGTCTATCCTAAAACACCAAATGTGGAGAAAATATTAGAATAATATGAAGACTGAAGGACATACCATAAGGGAAAATTGACTGAGGGAAATGAGATTGTTTAGCATGGAGAAGAGAATAAGATCACTGTCTTCAAATATTTGAAGGCAAGAAGAACTAAATTCTGCAAGGCCCCAGAGGACAAATCTATAATTAATGGGGAAAAAAGGTGGAAAGAAGCAATTCATTTTACACATAAGGGAAATCAGGAGCAACAACAAAACAAGCAATTCAAAAAAAAAAAGAAAGAAAGAAAAAAAGAAAAAGGAAAAAGGAAAAAAAAGAAGAAAAGCAACCCAATTTCCTAATGATTAGTTATTCTCTAAAATGGAATGTCTTAGTCCTCATCCAGTTGGAGATCTATTCAAGGAATTTGGAAGATCCATGGTTGGTGAGGTCATATAGACTGTCAGGGTATGTGGTAGGGATCCTTAGGTATTCCTCTTTAAAGAATTATACCTTGGGGGCAGCTAGGTGGTGCAGTGGATAAAGCACTGGCCTCAGACACTTGACAGTTAACTAGCTGTGTGACCCTGGGCAAGTCACTTAACCCTCATTGCCCTGCAAAACCAAAACAAAACAAAACAAAACAAACAAACAATAAAAGAATTATACCTTTTCCCACACAATCCAATTAGATAAAATAGTCTTTTAGTCCAAGAGACTTCCCTCTAGGGGAGGAGATATCTTAGAGACATCTTGATCTTGCCACTGAAGAAAGGCCAATGCTTTTATAGAGGATAGATGGGGGGAGGGGGAGGGCGGACAGATGGGGTGGCCACCTGACTATGGAAAGTTCTCTTTGGGGGTGGGGTGGGCGAAAGATTCCTGAGAGTCAGGGAGAATGAATTTAATCTTCCCCTACTTAGGTGTGTCCATCCTGATAGCTAGTTTGGCCAGTTTAAACTTTAATAGTCCCAACCCCCATGTCAGAGACAATTCATGTTCAGGTCTAGGTTAGACTAGATGACCTCTGAGGTCCCTTGGAGAGTTCCATTTCTGGCACTACATGATATTGATTTGGAGCAACTCCAAGGTAACTGTGCTGAATGTGATCATTCTACCAAATGCCACAGCTTTCTTCTCCATGGAACAGGATCTGTCATTCCAATTCGAAGAGGGAGATACTAATGGAGTTGAAACTCCCTCCCTCTGCCAATGCAAATCAACAATAATGCTAAAACTTAGACTTAGCAAATAGCCCCAGGCACTGAAAGGATAAGTGATTTATTTGCCCAGGGTCACACAATAAGGATAAGTCTGAGACAGGACTTTCTGATTTCCAGGCTCATTTTCCATCACACTATTCCATCCTTTGTGATTCTTCTATCTTCTATGTTTTTCTTAGCCTTATCTAAATATAATATATGTACAAAGCCAGGCTCAAAATACTTTGTTTCTGATATTTCTTCAAAGATTTTTGGTATCCTCGTGTGCTGGTAAAGCTATAAAGACATCTTTGATCAGCTAGAAATAGGAAGTGAAGTGTCGGCATAATTTTTGCATAATTTCTAATAATTGTACAAATATTAGTTGGAGTAGGAATAACAAACAGTCAAATTAACTTGGTAAACTTTGCCAAAACATTTCCAGAAAAGATGAAATAGGTTCTTATTTAAAAAAAAACAACATGGAATTTTTCTAATTTGTTCTTAGACTTTACCAAGTAAAATGTTTAAGGCCTCACTGTGATATCCTTCCTGACCCCACCCCTTTTCCTTGGGAAGGAAAGGGTTTTAGTATGTAAATGACAGATTAATATTTAAGAATTTCAAATTGTAAGGTCCTGCTAAGGCAAAAACATAAACAAACACAAAACATGCTTCTCTGAGGCAAGAAAACTTTATCACATCCAGAAAATGATCAAAGTAAACCTATAGCAATCTTTAAATATAGAAACCATTTTCATATAATATTGAAAGACAAATCAAACACAAGGATTTTATGTAGTCAGATTTCACTTTCTCACCCCTTTACCTTTGCTCAGTTTTCTATGGTTGGAATGCCTTTCTTTCCCCTCTTTTTACCTTTTAAATCCCTAATCATCTTTTCAAACCTAGTCACAGAGCTTCCTCTTCCAGGAAGCCTTTTTCATCTCTCTGTTATATACAAGATTTCTCTTTGGATCTCCATAGGATGTAATCTTGTATCTCATTCCTGCATTTGTTGTGTGTTGTTATCAGCATATCTTATCTTGTTACACTAATGTAAACAAACACCAGGAAGACAAGAATTGTCATTTAGCTACATTTTCAAACTATCCCCACAACTAATACTTAGCTGCTCCCTGAGAAGTTTAAAAAACATTTGTTTGAAATGAAACTATGAACTATCTTTAGAAGGATTTCTTGCTTTGGAGTTAGCAAAGCCGGCCTTGAAATGAGGCTGGGTTGTTTATCACCCGTGTTGTTATGTGAATTTGTATGTGGTGCTTTGTATTGTGTATATGCATATATGTGTATATGTAGATGTATACATATACATGTATACCCACACACATATATGTAGGGACTACATGCATATATAAAAGTCCCTTGTTAGTATATATATGTGTATGTATATATGTATACATATACACAAATACATGCCAACACTTGTAAATTCATACACACATATTTTATATATACATACACATATAGATATATTTCTAAGTGTGATAAATACGGGGTGTGTGTATATGGTGTATATACATATGTGCGTGCGTGCGTGGTGTGATGATACCATGCATTCCATGATTAGGAAGTCTCAACTTTTGTATAGTCCTGAAAAATACTTCCTTCCCTTCTCTATTTAAAAAATAATAATGAAGTGATCTTTAATATTTACGTTTTTTTTATTCAATTGGAGCTTATTTTGGTATAGGGTGTAAAATGCTGATCCTAGCTTTTTTTTCCCCCTCAGTCAGACTCCTTTCCAGCTTTCCCAGCATTCCATGCTGGTCACTGTTCTTCCCCAGCTGGGTTTATAATCTTGCATTTATCAAATGCTGAACTCCTGAGTTTATTTGCCTTCGGGTCATGTTTATCTAGTTTGTTCCACCTATGATTTCTTCAGTGTAGATTCGCCTGTCAATCCAGGTCATTTTCCCATTTCCCCTATCCCACTCCCCTTAGTCAACAGTTTCATGGCTCACCCTAGCCAAAGGAATGTCTCAAACACTAGCCATTTTTCTGGTGATGAGCTTCTCCACCCTCACCATGGCTGGTGAGGCTGGTGCACTGAGGAGTGTCTTTCTCCTGGCTGCTGGACCTGTCCTCTGGATTTATGGGCATGGACTTGGAATTTTGTTAAAGGTCTGAACTAGGCAGGCTCCTTTCCTGAGGCTCACATTTAGAACAGTGATGTCATGGTTTCTTCCATTTCTTAGTCTCGAATCTGTGTTGGCTATTTACTTGGTTTTCCCGAAAGTCGCACACCCTGACTATGCATCCTTGGTGGAGTTCTCAGTAGACAATTTGGAATTAAGCACAGTTGCTGAGAATGGAGGTTCTTCCTGAAGCTGGGGGTGGGGTTTGGGGGCTCTGTGGGGGGAAGAACAACATGGGGTCCCCCTTAAAGAAATCCTGGCAGCCCATCAGTACCAGCTGGGTGTTCTCCCATGTCTCCTGGATGCACATATGTGATGAATAATTGAGATTTAGCAACAGCAATTGAATGAAAATGGGACAAATTGAAATAATTAAGCAAGGGGATACAAAAGACGAACTCAGAGTTGGTCCCAGGTCCCCATGGAGGGAAATCCTTGGGGCTGGTTGAAGAAACAGTGAGGGATCATTTTCCTTATTTGAAAACTGTGATCAGTCATTGCAGCTCTTACACTTTGAGCTGGAGACAGAGAAGGAATGTGAACAGAGGGTAGGAACTGAGCACAGAAGTGACTAATAATTGAGCCTTGAGGGATCTCTTTGCCAGGCCTCCTGTCATTTAGAGGAATGCAGTTTTGAGACTCCTCTGGCTGTTTGTGAATGCCTATTGGAAGGAAATGGAATCCCTCTGTGTGAGTGTGTGTGAGTGTCTGTGTGTGTGTGAGTGTGTGTGTATGTGTGTGTTTAAAGGGTGGGGTAGGAATGGGAGGAGAGAATGTATTTCCAAAGCAGTCAAAGGCCATTGAGCATTAAAGAGGCCTATGGAATGCTGGGAGGAAGAGGATTCCATTATGCAAATCGAATTGTGGACACAAGCTGTGTGCTGTAGCCATAGAAGCAATTAAAAAAAATAGAAAAGATTCACATGTGGGTGGTCAGAATCAGGGATGATTCATAAAGCAACAAGAGAAGGAAATGATGGTAGCTATAATGACGCTTATGGCCCAATGCAGACACCAAGTGGATGTCTCAGGGTGACTGTAGCTCACTGAAAGCTGACTTTCAAGGGGCTTAAGTTCTTGCATTGGATAATTCTTTAATTAGATGAAGGACCCCTGGATTTTAGGAGGTTATGTGTGCCTGCTCAGCTTTGTACTGTTGTTCAAGTACCAATATTTGTACAGGTCACCTCTGCCTGGATTGACTCCCTCCTCGATTTCTCCCTCTTCTGACAGCATCCTGTATCTTTGGAGGGATTGCCTGCATTCATGAGCCATATATTTTCCTTCTAATCTCTTTTGAGGGTGAAATGCAAGATCTTTCGGCCCTTGTTCTCCATTCCCTTACATTCACCCTGTCCAGCTGCCATGATGGAGCCCTCAGGGTTCAATAGCAACATGTGGAGAGCTGTGAACTGTTTCATTAAAACCAATTTTCTGAAAATAAATGGATGAGATCATACAATTTAGAGAGATGAGGTCATACTATTTAGAGATTAGGGATCATTCTAATCCAGTTGCTTTACATATGTAGAAACCGAGGCTCAGCGGTGGTGCCACAGTGCATAGAGTGTCAGTCCTGGAGTCAGGAAGACTCATCTTCTTAAATTCAAATCTGGCCTCAGGCACTTACTGGCTATGTGACCCTGGGCAAGTCACTTCACCCTGTTTGCCTCAGTTTCCTCATGTGTAAGATGAGCAGGAGAAGAAAAAGGCAAACTCCTGCAGTATCTTGGCCAAGAAAACCCTAAATGGGGCCACGAAGAGTCAGACACAAATGAAAAATGACTGAACAACCACAAGAACCTTATTAGTAGCCAATAGCAGAGCTGGGATTAGAACAGAGTTCTTCTGATTCTAAATTCCTTGCTCTTTGTGCATACCTCATGGCCTATCTTAGTCTTCATCTCTGCTAAACCTGCTTTCTTCTCAAACCTGTAGAATCTCCACTGTTTCTGTTGACACCAATGCAGATGAGCCTTTGTATAATACCAACTTTCTTCACCTCCCATTTCTATCCGAAAACTCTTAGCTTCCTTCAAGGCTCCGCCCAGGTACCACTTCCTATGGGAAGCCTTCCCTGATCCACACATCTGATGGCCTTTCTGCCTCCATATTTTACATTGAAAACATATTGAATTTACACATCTATGGGTTCTTGTCAAAGCCACCCAGTAGAATGTAAACTCCTGGTGGGCAGGGAGCTCCGACTCCCTCCCTCCCCTCCCCCCAGCCTCTTTTGGCCAGCACATAGTAGGCGTCTCATTAAATGTGTCAAGCTTGACCTCTTCATTTGTAAAAAGATAACAGGGCATGCGGTTTGCTTATCATAAGAACCCATGGTGAGGACTGAGCCCATCACGGGACCTATAAAGAGTAAAAAATCACTATTTGTGTGTGAGCCTTTGTTCCAGTAGCAGCAAACCAAGTGATCTTGGCTGTTAGATGTAAACATAAGGACTATGTCAATGACGGGAAGACTTTCAGAGTCTTACAGAACTGGGATGTGCTTTTTCCCAAGGTATTCATTAGTCTGGTGGCAGGCCTGGTTTCTGCGGCCTTGGGTAATGCTCTATTTTATGGAAAGCCTTTTAAATTATCCCCCATCATTCTTAACCATTAGGTATGGCAGAGACAATGTTAAAAGAAAGGGTGTGGGGGGGGGGTAGGAGGGAGCACAGAAAGGACTGGAATGTAGAGCACAAAGCGAACCCCTGTGACCCCAGGTATTCCCAGAACCCCCACTGGGCCTCCTTTCCTCTGCCCCTCAGCCCACTTTGTTCTTTAGAGTGCAATGCCCTTTCTACTTCTCCATTTTCCACCTAAAGCCTCTCTTAATAGCAGCCTCTTAAAGCATCTCCCCTGGTTCCACCCTGCCCACCTTCACTCACTCACTCACACACACACACACACACACACACACACACACACTGTGACTGTAACACGGCCAGCTCCCCAACAAGATTGTAACCTCGTTGATCCCCAAGCACAGCACCTTACCCTCAGTTGCCGCTCAATAAACATTTGTTGGGTTAGATTATATTTTGTCATGTAATTAAGCAAGACTGGGTGAGAGAGGACAGCCATTTCCTGACTCCTGTTGAAGGATTCCCATACCAGACATTCACTTAGAGAAAAACTAAATAAATTCTTGATCATAAGTTCTTGGGGAAAAGGGCAAAGGGGTGAACAGAAGTGGGGGAGCATGAATCTTTTTTTGTTTTGTTTTGTTTTTTCAGGGCAATGAGGGTTAAGTAACTTGCCCAGGGTCACACAGCTAGTAAAGTGTCAAGTGTCTGAGGCTGGATTTTAACTCAGGTCCTCCTGAATCCAAGACCAGTGCTTTATCCACTGTGCCACCTAGCTGCCCCTGGGAGCATGAATCTTGAGCTGGAAGGGACCTGGACCAGAAAATCATTTATCCAAGCCCACTCCTTTACAGATGGGGAAACTGAGACCCCAGAGGGGAAATGACTTCATCATAGGATCTTGAGGAAGAAGGGACCGCTAATCATATTTCATTTTTGTCATTGTTGTTTGGTCATTTTCCAGTCATGTCTGACTCTCTGTGACCCCATTTGGGTTTTCTTGGCAAAGATGCTGGAGTGGTTTGCCATTTTCTTTTCCAGTTCATTTGACAGATGAAGAAACTGAGACAAACAAGGTCAAGTGCTTTGCCCAGGGTTACCTAGCTAGTAAATGTCTGAGTCTAGATTTGAAATAAGGAAGATGATTCTTCTGACTTCAGGCCCAGTGTTCTAATGGACCATCCAGCTGCACACTCATTCTACAGTTGAGGAAACTGAGGCCAATGGCAGTTATAGCATATGCCCAAGGGGAAGGAACAGGGAAGCAGAGTTGAGGAAAATGGAAATGAGGAAAGCTTCTGGATTTTTTTCTGAGACTCATACATATGAGGATGTAGACTGAAGGCACATTTAGTAAAGTTATCACACGATTTCCACTCGATATTAGATTTCTCATTTCCTGACCAGAGGAATAAGTCCATTAGCTAAACTGTTGTGTAAATATGGAATACATTTTTAATAACATTTCATCCTCCAAGCTTTCTTGATCACCATCATTCAATCCCCTAGGGAGAATAATGGATTCTTGTGGCAAGTGGCAGGAGAGGCTATGCTGTTTGGTTGTATTATTGGGAAGAGTCAAAAAACCACAGTGCTGATGGGGAGGCTGGTAGGCCAGAGTCCAAGTGCTTGTCTCTGGCCTTTCGTAGCTAGGTGAGCTCAGGTGAGTTCATAGTTCATCTCTCTGAGCCTCAGGCTGTCATAGCAACGATGTTGACAGTAACAAAAATTATATAATGCAAGCATGGAGGCCGTTAAGGGGTATAGCAAATAGAGCAGGACAGTCAGGAAGACCCAAATTCAAGTCCTGTGTCAGTGATCCCAGTGAAGTCACTTAGTCGATCTCTGTCTCTGGAGCCTCATCAGTCAAATGAAGGGGTTGGATCTAATGACCTCCAAGGTCCTTGAGTGTATGACCCAGTGATTCCATAAGGATGGCTTCCATAAACCTACAGAGAAGGAGCACTGGTTTGGGCAGTAAAGGACCTGCATTTCACTCCTTGCATGGCACAGTAAGCTCAGAGCCTCTGTTTTCTCTTCTGTGAGAAGCCTTTACCAACCTCCCTTCATGTCGGCTCCTCCCCTCTCTTGGGTGTTTTCAGTTTGTCCTACGTGGAGCATGTGTGTGCAGAGTTGTGTGTATTCTGTCTCCCAATTAGACTGTGAACTCTTCAAGAACAGGGACTGTTTTTGCCTTTCTTTGAACCCCCAATGCTTAGCGCAGTGCCTAGCATACGGTAAGTGCTTAATAAATGCTTATTGACCGACTGACTAGATTATCCCTGACTCTTATGCTATTGCTCATGTAAAGGACATTCAGGAGGCAGTGTTGCCTATTGATTAGATCACTGGTCTTGGAGCCAAGAAAAACTTATATTGGCTGCATGATCATGGGTAAATGAATTAATCTCTAGGTGCCCCCCAAGTAATATAGGAGACTCTAAGATACAGAACATTTGCTTGTCTGCATTGGTAGAAGGAATGTCCTCCCTGAAAATTCCGTACAGTGTTGAAATCACAGCCATGATTTCCGCATTGCAGAAAAAGTTCTAACACACGTCTATGTGTATGCACGCACATGAACATCACACATGTTTTATAAATGTTATATATGTGATATGTGTGTATGTTATAGATGTGTGTGTATGCATTTGTGTGTCATAAGGGAAGCAGGCAGATATTGATTGAAGAAGATGGGCAGAAAGGGGATAAGGCTACCAGATTGTAAACAGGCTTCAGGTATACCACCACCATTAATTCTGAAAAAGGTGACATTTGAAATGGCCAGAAACTTCCAAAAGAGACGAGAGCTGGAGAAAAGTATACAATGATTGGTAGAATTTCTACAGAAGGATTTCATTCCCATGTTGTTGTGTTCAAAACAAGCACAGTTACCGGTCAGCTCCAACTGAGAGGAAAGAAGGACCACCCATGTGCTCTGAACTGCTTTAGTGAGTGGCAAACAAGGTTGCCAAGGCCAATGCATACAATATGGCTTAATGGAAATGGTTTGGAATTGGAAGATGTGAGCTCAAATTCTGACTACCACTTTACTAGCTATACCTTTGGCATCTGGGCCTCCGTTTTCTCATCTGTCCAATAGGATTTATTACCTTCCTCAAACAGTTGTTGTAAGAATGAAAAGAGATGATGAGTACAAAATGCTGTGTAAATGCCAGATATTATTACAGTTCTAGTTGTCATGGTGGATAAACTGTTGCAGTCATAAAGACCCAAGTTCAAAGGTTCTGTCAGTCACTTACTTTTGATGTCCCTTTGAGCAGGTCACTTAACCTGTGAGGAGAATAATAATAGTACCTGCTTGAGCATTGTTATTAGATTTAAAAGAAATCGCACATGGAAAGCACTTCACAAACCTTAAATCGTCATGTAAATGCTACTGTTATTATCGTCATTAGCAACATCATCACCACCATTTTCTTCAACATCAGCATTAGCATCACATGCAATTCTCTGGTGAGATGCTTTTTGAAGAGGAGATCCAAGGTTATTTGCTTACTGTTCTGCCTTTAAGAGAAGGGGGCATGTGGGAGAAATTTCACCTCTTCCTCAATCTCTCTTATACTTTCAGGGAGGGAATGATATTTGTGGGTTTTTTCAGTCTGTGATATCTGTGGTTTCTAGTGGATTAAAAATTCAATTTCATGTTTTTTATATGTTATGCAGGAAAGCTAATGTTATTAATGTAATCTTGTGCCACATAAACTAAGGAATAGCTTACAGGGAAAAGGGAGGTATTGTCCATCTACTCTGCCCTGAACCAGATCACATCTCCAATACTGTCTTTATTAGTTCTGGGCGCTCCAGCTTTGGAGGGTGTCCAGAGATGGGTAAATAGAATGGTGGTTGTTTCTTAAAGCACAATAATATTTTCATTACATATTATACTATAACATTTTAGCCATTATCCATTTTAGTTGGGGTGGGGGGAGCAGCTAGGTGGCTCAGTGGTTAGAGTATTGGGCCTAGAATCTGGAAAACTTGAATTCAAATTGGGCCTCAGACACTTACTGGCTGTGTGATCCTGGGCTAGTTACTTAATTCTGTCTGCCTCAGTTTCCTCATCTGTAAAATGATCTGGAGAAGGAAATGGCAGACCACTCTAGTATCTTTGCCAAGGAAAAGGGTCACAAGGAGTTGGATATAACTGAAAAACAACTGAACGACAACATAATTCAAAGTTGTCTATCCTTTCTATGATTTTTGTCACTGACCCTCCTATTTCCTACCTGTGTGATTTCAGACAATTCCACAGAACCTCTCTGGGCTTTAGTTTCCCCATCTATAAATGAAAGGGTTGTACCAGAAGACTTCTCAGATCCTTTATGACTTGAAATCTATGACACACTGAACTTTGATTTGACTGAGATCAGAGAGTCCAATCTTCCCATCTTGAAGAGTATGGAGAGGCCAGTAGAGGTTATATAAAGGTTAATGTTTTGGGGAACTCTTGCTTTGTAACATGGTCAAGTTTTGGAAATATGGTTTTGGGGCACTATAATTTTTTTTTTTTTTTGGCAGGGGAGTAACGAGCAGGGAATGAATCGGGGGCTGGAAGAGGAAACCCCTAGCAGGCATTTTCTATTCAACACCAATTTTCTCAAGCAAGAGTTAGAAGAGACCATTTCTTCTTCCTGCAAAAATCCCTGGCAGACTAGTTATCTGCTTCCCTTTAGTACAGACACATCATGAAGCCATTCCCCACAGTGTGGGTTCTAAGCACTTGAGAAAAGGAAGAGGGAAACAGCACTTAAGTAAAAATGGAATTTACTCTTTTTTTAAGGGTCATTTAATTGAATATTTTGGAGAATATCCATACTTGAAGAAATATGCAAAAAATGATTGCCCAATCAATCAACTTTTCTTGAAGCAAAGAAAAACTTTTAAAGTTGTGAAAAATTCAGATGTGGGGCCAGCTAGGTGGTGCAGTGGATAAAGCACCGGCCCTGGATTTGGGAGGACCTGAGTTCAAATCCAACCTCAGACACTTGATGCTTAACTAGCTGTGTGACCTTGGGCAAGTCACTTAACCCCAATTGCCTCACCAAAAAAAAAAAATAGATGAGAAAAATTTAGATCGAAGGGGTATTATACTTCTTGTCCTAGGTCTGGGATCTAACCAATGTCTCCCATTTTTCTTCTTTGTGGTGGTCCTCATATTTCCCCCCTGTATTTAGAATTCCCCATTCTTAGGATGGCAATGACCTTGGTGACATTTAGAAATAAGAAATAAGATAAGAAAGATTATAAGTTAAAGAAGGAAAAATGGCCAAAGACAAGTTTGTCTTTAGCAAATAGGATTAAGTCTTCTATCTGGAAGTTGACTTCTGGTAGATCCTTCCTCAAAATGATTTGTCATTTGCTCTGTATATCCTTCTGGTCACTAGCTCTGGGACTTCTTAGAACAGAATGCCCTTTCCTGAGTCCACCATTTCTACTCTATTAGAATGTAAGCTACTTGAAGGCAGGGGCAATCTTGATTTTTATATCTGTATACCTCGTGTTAGACATATAGTAAGCATTTTAATTTGTTTTTCATTCAGTAACTTCCTTCCTACCCCTCTATCTTTTTTCCTTGTTTATTACCTTCTGTTGTCCTTCTAATCTTCCCTCCCTCCAATCATTCTTCCCTTCCTGCCTTTCTCCTTGTATGCCTGCTTTACTTCCTTCTTTTCCTTTGTACTTTCTTTCCTTTATTCCTCCCTCCTTTCTATTCTTCTCTTCCTCTCATCTTCCCTCCCTTCCTTACTCTATCCCTTTCCCTCTTTCTTCCTTCTTTCCTTCATCTAGTTTGAACCTCAGAACCACTGTGTAAAACACATAAATATACCTATTATGATGCCCATTTTCCAGATGAGAAGCTCAGAAATGAAGTGATTTGCTCATGATAACACAGTAAGTGTTAGCTGCAGGATTCTGAGCAAGTATCTTGCTGACTCCAAGCCAAACATTCTCTCCACCAAGCCAGGCTGCCTCTTATTATGTAAATTGATGACAACTACATGAAGTGTGTAAACATGAAAGATAATTGGCATGGCAGATGGGTTACAACTAGGATAAATGGAAGCAAATTCAGAGAACAATTGACTGGTAGAAAGGACCCAAATATCTTGATTACAGTATGATTAGAATGTATTGGAAGTGCGATCTACAAATGCATCCCACCACCAATAGATCCAACTTGCTACACTCCTTTGGGCTTTCTCCTTGGTTGTTTTGGCCCATTAGAATGTAAGCCTCTTAAGGGAAGGGTAAGTTCATTTCTATTTGTATCTCCAGCATTATCCTCAATACCATCACATACCAAATGCTTTTAAAACTCTATCTATTTGAGGAAGATTCTACATCTGGAGTTTTCAAGGCTGAAAAATCATGGAATTTTTAAGTTAGTAAAATAAATAAAAACAAAAACAAAATACAAATGCCACTTACAGTAGTGTCCATATATCCATGGCCTTTTGTTTGGGGACTCCTGGGAGAATCGTCCATTCAATTTTGGTGTTACTTTGATCATTAGGAAGTTTTTCTTTATATAAAGTCTGTATTTGCCTCTTTGCAATTTTTGTCCCTTGTTCTTAGCTCTGC
Source organism: Dromiciops gliroides (assembly GCF_019393635.1). Classification (NCBI taxonomy): domain Eukaryota; kingdom Metazoa; phylum Chordata; class Mammalia; order Microbiotheria; family Microbiotheriidae; genus Dromiciops; species Dromiciops gliroides. The sequence goes on along the minus strand of NC_057865.1, from coordinate 24,809,371 downwards.
CCTCTGCTACTGAAGAGAATCACAGCTTCTTCTCATCTTCGTTAATTTAGTCATTGATCATCCCAGGGCTGGGCCATCAAGAGTAATAGAGACAGGGTCTCCATTTGACCTTCCCTAAGCAGGAAGGAGGTCATTCTAGGGCATCACGTTGCTGCTGCTGGATTTTTGCAACCTACTGCAAAAGAGCAAGTTGTTCACTAAAGAGACAAAGTGGCGGGGGGAGTGTAGGGGTGGAGAAGAGGCTCCTTTTTTCTCCATTTAATATATTTCCAGAGCTCAGCGCCAAATCCATCCCGCTGACTTTATTACTTTCTGTAAGCGAGCCCACAATCCCACTGGCTTCTTTCACAATGAGCTGTCTTCTGTCCATTTGTTGGTGAAAACCACGCAACAAAGGCAGGCAATACCTTCGTAAGTCAATATTGAGATGTGGATGAGACAATCACTTGGTATCCTAAGGATACGAGGGAAGGTTTTCTTTTACAAGGCTTTGAATTCCACCTTCCAAACTATCTTTATGGGTAGAGACAGCTTGGGGAGGGTGGTGGGAAAGGTTGGGTGTTTTCATCTGTCACATTGCATTCTCCTGCCTACTTTAGAAGGGGAGATCTTGTAAGGCATTTTGGTAGGGACATAGTTCTTTTCTCTTTTAATAACATTAGATTTTGAATGCACCTTCAGCCTATTTCCTGGTAAATTCAGTCTGTAGATGCTTAGCTCTTGGCAGAAGTTAGTGCCACAGACACATGAAGCCAGCACAATCTAACGAGCATTTATTAGGTGTCTGCTCTTGGGGTTCCCTCTACCCCCTTAGCTTTCAGTAGGCCTTCCTAAGCTCTAGAGTTTCATTTGCATGTCCTCATAAGAAATACAATGAGAATATTCATTTCAATGGGATAATATTTACCAACATTATATAATACATAATGGTTATATAGCAATAGCCTCCCATACCAACCTGCAATACTCATACCCCGGGTTATAAACTCTGGTGTACTCTGTGCTTAAGGCAGTGCATACGACATTGTAAATGAATAATAAATGCTTGTAGATTGACTGAAAGGCATTGTGCTGGGGACGGGGAAGAGAGAGACAGATAGAGATAGAGAGACCATCTCTCATTTGGATTATTCTAATAACATCTTAATTAATTTTCTCTGATTCCAGTTGTTCCTCTCTTCAATCCCTTCTCTAGAGTACATGTCTTACTCTATCCCTGAATCATATGATGATCTGCAGTTGATAATGACCTTAGAACCTAACTTCTGTAGAACAATACCTTCATTCTTCAGGTGAAAAAACTGAGGCCTAGGCAGAAGAAGCAATTTGCACAAGGTCACATGGGTAGTAGACAAACTCTTCGGCTCTAGGATATCTGTCTAGACTTATTAACTAATTAAATATAAAATGCCTCCCCCCCCCCCCGTATGCTCTATGTTTGTGTAGACTCACCTGCTAACATTTCCTTGAACCTCACATTCCATGTCTGATCTCCATGCCACTGCAATAGCTGTCCCCCATATCTGGGAGGTAACCCGTCCTCCCCTCTACCTCTTTTTTTTTTTTTTTTTTTAGTGAGGCAATTTGGGTTAAGTGACTTGCCCAGGGTCTCACAGCTAGTAAGTGTTAAGTGTCTGAGGCTGGATTTGAACTCAGGTCCTCCTGAATCCAGGGCAGGTGCTCTATCCACTGCACCACCTAGCTGCCCCTCCCTCTACCTCTTAAAATCCTCAGCTCTTTCAAGACTCAGTCTGGGTAGCTCCTCCTCTATGATGCCTTCCTTCACCTTACCCTCACTCAGTGCTGTCTCACTTGCCCACCTGCTTCTCCATTTACAAATAATCTCCCACAATAGACTGTAAGCCCAAGGGCAGGGGCAGCTTCCTTGGTGTGCTTCTATCCCCAGAGACTCCCATCTCTTTTTAAAACTGGACTTTGTTTAATTCTAGTCATTTTTATTCTGAATCTAACCAACACCCCAAATTTAATTAATTAACATTTCTTTATACAAAGAAGAATTGAAGGGGCAGCTAGGTGGTACAGTGGATAAAGCACCAGCCCCAGATTCAGGAGGACCTGAGTTCAAATCTGGCCTCAGACACTTGGCACTTACTAGCTGTGTGACCCTGGGCAAGTCACTTAACCCTCATTGCCCTGCAAAAACAAAACAAAACACAACAAAAAAACCAAAGAATTATTGAAAAGGGAGATTGTACAAAGAACTGGGAATCTCTATCACAGACATCTCTGCACATAGTAGATGCATGATAAATGTCTGCTGTATTAAAATGCACTACCAGAGCTTCTTAACCTGGGGTCTACTCATTTGGTTTGAAAAAAAAGAAATATTTTGATAGCTATATATCAATATATTTGGTTTCCTTGAAAATGCTACACATTGTATTTTATGCATTTAAAAACAGTATTCTGCAAAGGGAACTATTGATAGGCTTCAATAAATCATCCAAGGGAGGAGGGGGTCCAAGATATTCAAATGTCTAAGAACCTGAGGATTAGACAATCTCTCAATTACCTTCTAGCTCTGCATTTCTATAATTTTGATATGAAATTAACATCTAACTCTCCTTTAATTGTATATGCATGTATATTTGTTACTGTTCTGTCCTTTCAGTCATGTCCAACTCTTCTTGACCCCATTTGGAGTTTTCTTGGCAAAGATACTAGTGTGGTTTGCCATTTCCTTCTCCAATATGTCTAGATACATAGCTCCAACAACAACAAGAATACTTCATATTTTTAGAATTCTATAGTTTTTCAAAGTCCTGTTATTAATGTTGTTTCACTTGATATGGACAATCACTGGCATGTATTTCGCACTTTAAAAATTCAAAGCACTTTCTATACATTATCTCATGCTACCCTCAGATCTTATGAAGTCCTTAGTACTTGTGTTTTCATCTCCATTTTACAAATGAGAGGAAAAGAAAGTTCAGAGAAATCAAGTGATGCACTCCTGATCACACAGAAAATATCAGAGACAGCATTCAAACCCAGTTCCTAATTGACTCCAAGACTGCTGCTCCCCCCCATCTCCTCACATCTTCTCTTTGAAAATCTTGTAAAGATAGACAGAAGAGATGGCTTTTCCCTAGTTCACATGTGAGGAAATGGAGGCTGGAAGAAGCTGAAGGGTTTTTCCAAGGAGAGGTCAAGATTTCACAGCCAATAGGAGGAGAGTCAGTTTTCAAACCTCGCTTGCTTTCTGTTACCCCATAAGCTCTGAAGTATCGTTGAGTGTCCTGGATGGCATCTCCTTGTCCTAGGAAAGGGTTAATTTGTTCTGCTAATTGCCTGATGTACTTCTAGGGAACTCCCATCCACCAGGGAGGAAAAACAGGGCTCTGAGTCCATATAAATGGCAGCATGGGGGTGTTTGCTATGTTAATGTTAGACTGAGTTTTCATTTTTTATTATTTATTATTAATGAATCACAATTGTCTTTGAAGCTGCCTGAGTGTTTTATAATGAAATTGTGTGTCATTTTCAAATGTCTGGGCTCCATATGTGTCATGGGCACAAACTCAATATTTGCTTCAAGTAATTGGCCATGGAGCTGAAACATTGATGTGGTTAACCTGTTCAGGATCTCTCCATGCTTGTAGGTATGTATACACACACACACACACACACACACACACACACACACACACACACGCACACACACACATACACACACACACGCATGCTCGCATGCACAGACAGGCAGCTATGGCTAATAAGGCTGTATGTGAGTCAATGTGTGTGTGTGTATCCACGTGTGTATATTTCTAACTCTAATTCAACCTGTAATCAGTTTCCACAAAATTCATTCAGCACAGTTTAATTTCTTCATATTTTAAAGTACATCTCCATGTCACTTTTTCTTCCTTGTCCCATGTCTTCCTCCTAAAAACCCTCTGGCCAAATTTGGGTTTATTACTTCCCTCTGAAGCCCCTCCCTTGTCGGTGGTTTCTATATCAATGGGTTCATATTTGGGGACTTAAACAGGCACCAACCTTGCAACATTAGCCTGGGGCCTGAAGGATGTCTATGGCCCATGTCTTCCCCAACTATTGTATTATGTTTTAACTAAGTATTCTAAATGTTGTTGTCACCCACAAATATGAAGAGATCATCAATTTAGAGATAGGAGAGATATTGGGTTCATGTAGCCCAACCCCCTTATTTTACAGTTGAGGAAACTGAGGTCAGTGGAGGCTAAGTGACTTGTTCAACGTCTCAAAGTGGCAGAATCAGAATTTGAACCCAGGTCTTCTGAATCTAAATCCAGCAACCATTCTACAATCAGGTTGGATAATAATAATATTAATAACAGACATAACTCAATCTGTATATTGCTTAACACTTTATATGCATTATTTTACTTGACCCTCACAGCATCAGAATAAGGTAGGTGGCTTAAGGTTGTCCCCCATTTACATAAGAGTAAACTAATGCCCAGAGAGGGGTTTGAATGAGCTCTTTGTGGGAGCCCACAGGTTCCTGATTGACATTGTCCAGTAGACTGCTGCTGATTTTCCTTTAAGAAAGATGTTGAGGGGACAGCTAGGTGGTGCAGTGGATAGAGCACCGGCCCTGGATTCAGGAGGACCTGAGTTCAAATCTAGCCTCAAACACTTGACACTTACTAGCTGTGTGACCCTGGGCAAGTCGCTTAACCATCATTGCCCCACAAAAACAAACAAACCAAAAAACAAACAAACAAAAGAAAAATGTTGAGTTTTACCTCTTTCTGGTTAACTCTTCTTCTGAGTTCTTAAGAGTAGTCATAGAATTTGGTGGGGAGGGGCAGATTACAATAGAATCTGGTAGATCAGCAATGGGATAACAATAATGCCCCCCCCCTTTATGATATTTTAATGAGCACAAGAGAATCGAGGCCTACCATGAAACACAATGGTGGTGCTTTGGAAAGCCTTGCATACCCTTTGGCATATGTAGCAATGCCAAACTCTCCATCTATGCCCCTAATCAGCTTCTTGAATGGAAATCATTTTCAGACCAGTGCAGTTAAAAGTTGGGGCACTTTCAGAGAGCCTCATTTTTTATTCAGCTGTGTATACTTGTGTTCTCCTGTCCTTTGGGTAGGGGACTTCTGGGAACTGAAGAAGCTAAGAGGGGAGGTCTGGTTGAACCAGTGGAGCCCTTTGAGGTCACATCCTGTTTCACTTTTGTCTCTGAATCACCAGCATCAAGCACAATTTCTGTCCCTTGTTTGGTTGGGCAAGTCACTCAACCTCTGCTTGCCTCCGTTTTTTCATCTTCAATGAGGTAATAATAATGCCTACCTCCCAGGGTTCCTGTGAGAATAAAATGAGCTAATATTTGTAACACACTTTGCAAGCCTGAAAGGGTTATATAAATGTTCACTATTGCTGTTCTTGTTATTGTATGGATATTTTGACAAAATGACAGGAAAGGGAGTTCTGCCTAGAGCTCAGAGCAGAGGCAGCCCGACTCAAGGCAAGGCCAGCAAGCCTTGTGATTTTCAAAGAGATACATAGGCCCTGTTTTGTTTTTGTTTTTGTTTTTTTACTGTAATTTTCATTCCATCTCATCTGGCTTTACCTTATTTCAGTTTTTAAAACTTTTCTTCAGCTCCTCTCGCTTTTCTTTTTCAATTCCTCCATCTCACTCCCCTCCCTGCCCCTCTAAATCCATCCATCAGGCCCATTCTCTTCCAACTTCCTTTGAATTCTAGTCAAATGAGCTGACTACAGGCAGGCCTATAACCACAGGGTCTTACTCCTGGGCTAGTGGCAAAATAAATAAGAGAAATCCTTCCTTGATGGCCAAGTGTTCCTACTGTGGTGAGGAAGGAAGGATGTGGGATAGACCACTTTTAAATCTCCTCGTTGTGTTTGGGTATTTCTGTAAACTCTAACTGCTAATGGCATGCAGAGAGATACTCCTTTGGGAGTTCACAGTTCCTTGGATGGTTCAGCTCCCAATGGTTGAGGCTTCATCGAAGGAAGTAATGGGGAGTAGAAGGTCACTGGTGGGGGGAAGGAACTGGAGCTTCATTCGGGAGGTCCTTGAGAGGCGGCCTAGCCGGCCCCATGATTCAGTGTCTCACAGCCTATGTTTTTTCATGGTTAAATGCCAGACATGAAGAGTGGTTGAAAAAAAAAAAGATACTGTTTCATGACAATAACCAGATCTCAAAATTCCAGAAAGTCAGAATTAGTCTCGCAATTTGCATATTCCTCTAAATCGGAGCCGGCTCCTTTAGCCATCTCCCATTGTTTACTCCCAGCCAGCATGCATTTCATGGCGTGTCATGACATTGGGGGATTAAGAGACCTGGGAATACTGTCAAGATGGGTAAACTCTGGACGCAGTGTTACCAGTGCTTTTAAAAGGCCCCCATTCCCACCCCACCCCCATCTTCCAAGTATTTCCTATGTTAGAAATGTCAAGTGACCTGAGAAATATTTACATGACAGTGAATAAAAAGACCAAGAGCTTTGAGTCCCAGTCAGCCTATTTTTCACTTAGTGCCGACATGTAGAAGGACACTTACAAAGGGGAAAGTGTGATTTAGCCTCTTGGAATTTGGCTTTGAAGGGTGGTGGTGGTGGTGGTGGGGCGGTTATAATGGTGTTTCCTTTCAGTGCCCTGCTCTATGACTGGAAAATGATCACTAAGAGGGTGCAGGGCACTCTGGAGAGTCACCTCCAAGAGGGGTTCCTGTTTCCTATGAGTCTAAGGTGAGTGTGCATGGCCACATGCCAGTTGGGGAAAATAACAGTCTTCCTTTGTGAAGCCACCCACCCACCCACCCACCCACCCTCCTCCTCCTCTGAGGCTTCCTGGGCCATTCGGTTTCTGCTGGGTTCTCGTCTCTTCAATTCCTGCCCTAAATTAACACATACATTTGTATTTATAAACAAATAATCAGACCCAAACTCAATCTGAGGCATCTGTGGTGCTTTACTGCTACCCCAGGCATTGGCTATCTATGGAATTAGTCTTTCATCTGGGCTGGCTTCTTTGGATCCTTCCTGGATTGGAAAGCCCTTGGACAGGAAAAGAGCTGTTGTCCATCAAGCCTGGCTTCTGCCTTGGGGAGGTGAATTTCAGATTAATCCGGGGATGCTGGGCCCAGATAGGGTACGTGATGGACTGGATAGTGGTGGTAGTGCCCTTCAAGTCCAGACTTAGGTATGTGAACCCATTGATGGTCATTATAAGGTGGCAGCAACTTTTCAAAAGAAGGATCTAACTTGTCAAAAGGCTGGAGTGAAAAGCAGTAATAGTAAAAGTAAAACTAGGAGAGCATTAAGGCAGCAGTTAGAGCTGACCTCAGAATCTAGAAGACCTTGCTGCTTCCAGACACATAGTGTTATTTCAAGTGTAAGGGCCCCGACACACTTTTGGGGACTACAAGTTACAGAGTAGGGACCAGAATAGAAAGGAAGAAATCCCACTACCTATAAAGTCACAGGTCCAGTCTAAAACAAAATAATCATAATCATAGTAATAATGATGATGATGATAACAAAAACTAAAAATTCCATAGCATTCTACATTTTGCAAAATGCTTTAGCTAGAATATTGCGTTTAAACCTCACAATTGCCCTGTGAAATAGGTGGTAGACGTATGGTTGTTCTAGTTGTAAGAAATGAATACATTTAAGATTAAGGAAAGACTTTCACAAGGTCGAGTGACTAGAATCTCTTAAAACAGGTGATGTACAATCACTAAAAAGACATGAGTATCCATATTTGGTTTTTGTTTTCCTCTGAGAGGTTGTTACACAAAGCACCCACTTCCCACTCCCACCAACCACTATTGACATGGGTAAGACAGATGACAAGAGTAAAATTAGACCAAGGAAGGTAATAAGCACTAGTTTCATGAGTCAGCCTTTCACCTCCTCTTCCTGAGGGTTTCTTGCTTCTATTTAAAGGCAAGAAAAGGTACATGCACTTTAGCAGGACTGTATGAATGCTGAGTAAGAAAAAAATTTGTAGGCACAAAGATTCCCTGAGAATTGGGGGAAAATACATAGCAAGCCAAGAGCTGCAATGAGCAGTGATTTATTGTTGTTGTCACCCGTGTAGTTGTTGATTTTCTAAAGAAATTTCATTTATGGAAATCTAGGCTACTTGTCCCCTTATATCAGGCAGAAATTAGATTTTTTAAAAAATCTGATAACATTGGTGTTCAATATGTTGTCTCCAGGTAGCCACTGTAGACTGATTCTGTGTATTGTCATGCCTGGAAAAAGATGGTAAAATCTTGTGCTCTTCTGCTTTGGCGTGTTGGCTTTTTGCTCCATAATAGGTACCCACAAAAGAATTTAGACTGGTCCATTTTTTCCATGGTATGAAGTGACAAATGCATGACTCTGTTTAGAACTGGGTCTCAAGGAATATCACAAATGATTACCACTGTTTATTGAAACTTGGGGAATGTTTGAATGAGATAAGCTAAAGCTAGATTAGCTTGTCTTTTCATTTAAACATTGGTAATCATGTTAGGGTCAGAAACCAGTACAGATGTGTAAAATGACATCAATGGATACTTCTACAAGAAGATTAAGGGTACAAATCAGCATTCCTTTCATATCCTGCTTATAAAAAAGACTCAATTTGAGTTTAATTTCATCTAAACTCTGATTAAACAAAAGGACCTCCCCTCTAACAACACCGAAGTTTTGTTGGGTTTGTATACTCCCCACCCCCCACCCCTACATTTTTTGTTTAAACTGGCCAGTCTTTTCTCCTAAGCTTATTTCCATGGTGACAGTGGTTAATTTTTAAAAAGAGGAATTAACTAGAATTCAAGAAAGACACCTTTGTCAAAGGTAGCAGACAGTCCAGTGTTTGAAACATCAGGTGTTCACAGCAGTGCCAACACTGTAATTTAGATAACAATCCAGACAATGAGTTGGCTTGTTAATTGTCAAGGTTTGCAAGGGCAGCAATTTGTAATTGTATTCCTTTTTTTTGTGTGTGTGTGTCTGTGTGTGTATGTGTATATATATATATACATACACACACACACACACACACACATATATATATATGCTTTCTTTCCATGATACATGCAATGATATTCAGGCTTTATTGTGTCCCCTTTCCCCCTTTCTCTGGCTATTTTTTCATGGAAAATATTCTGTGTGATATGTATGGCTTTCTCTTCACAGCTTGCCTGTGGTAAGGGGATATCCTACTAATGATGAAAGATACCATTTATATGGACTTTTAGTCAAGTGCCTGAGGGTGATTTCTGAGGACCTCAGGAGGATTATTTTCTTCTTAAGCCAAGTATCCAAGCAGCTAACATTTTTGCTTTCCAGTTTAATCTAAGCATTGTGGGGATGATGTTGACTATATTAACTCAGAAAACAAATGTTGAATCTGAGCATTAATTGACAAGGTTGTGCCTGACTTTCTGAATGTAATGTGACTTGTTTTTGTTTTTGTTTTTTCCCAAGTGATTATTAGCTGGTTCCCTAAGAAAGGCTTATTTAGAAAATGAGATCAGTACCAATTGATGGCACTCTCCCCACCTTGACACTTTCTACTTGATCCTGGGCATAGAGTAAGGTCTTTGGAAATGGTGAATTGGCAGTGGATTTTAAGGCCCTCACATGGGCAGGAATGGTGCTGTCTATTTCCTTTGCAATTTCCCACACCACCCCAACAGATTATATACATAGGCTTATTGATATCGTAAAATACAGAATTCAAACTCAAAGCAAACTTTTTGCATTTTATTATATTAAAAAATGAAAGGTTTAGTATTTACAAAGAGGGTGACTCAAAAATCATTTCATTGGATTCCTCTACACTATTCTCAACACAACAAATTCAACAAAAGATACCCATTAGGCTACACCTTCCAGAAGGCATTGTGCTAAAATTATAGACAGAAATAAATGTGTGAGGAATCTTTTGCTATTTGAAAATAAGAACAGGGACATGTTTTGAATAAAAAATTCATGCATGATCTGATCTTACTCGATTCCACAAAAATAAACATTTTAAATAATTATAGACGTGGACTGAAGATACCAGTGTGATGTTCCTAACTATGAATAGATTTTTGCATCACTCTTAAATAAAGGAACCATGGGAATAGAAGTATTTGGTAATTCACCTTCTCCATGTTTTTACAAATGCCAATGTACCTATTTGACACCAACATTAGGATCAAAGGGATAATACTCCTGTGATGATAAATTGGACAACAGAGAATATCATTATTTTGATACTATTTCATCCTTCCTACTTCTGTGGCATTAATGAAATATAATGTCTCTGATACAATTTTGCTGTTTTGGGCTCCACTTGTAGAAATGGGAATGAGTTAGCTCAGTTAGCTGTAAGAATGAGGTCTTCTTTCCATACCAGTAACATGTTTTTCCTTTAAGATATTTTTCATTTTATATTTTTTTAATATCACCTTTATTTTTAAATGTATCCCATCCTCCTTATTCTGACCAGGGAGTTATTTCTTGTACAAAAGAGGGAAAAAGAGAGAAGGGTAACCAGCACATTAATGAAATCTGATAGATTAAACAAGGTTGGGTGGCCATAGTCACCCACCTTAGTCAAGAAGGGACAGAGATATTTTCCAATAAGTGATATTTTCATTTCTTCACTGATTTCTTTACAGAAGAATTGTCTTCCCTCTTGGTCCGGTCTTGTGCCTATTCTCCCTCCTAAATACATAAAATGATTTTGTGACAATATTATAGCCTATTACCTAAAAAACTCAATGTACCTTACTGTAATCATTGTGAACTTGAAATTAGAAGAGGATCCTGAAAAGAAGCTAAGGCATCTTCAGCAAGAGCCAGTATTGTTCAAGATGGCTTCCTCTGCCCTACTGTCAGAATGAACATGATTCCTTTCTTTCTTTCTTTTTTTTTTTTTAGTGAGGCAATTGGGGTTAAGTGACTTGCCCAGGGTCACACAGCTAGTAAGTATTAAATGTCTGAGGTCCGATTTGAACTCAGGTACTCCTGACTCCAGGGCCAGTGCTCTATCCACTGCGCCATCTAGCTGCCCCTGAACATGATTCCTAATGAGTAAACTTAGTTTTGTAAACATATTAAAATCTATTTAAAAATAAACCCCATCTTGACATATCAGCTTCATGGAATGATCACATCATTTTACATCTGAGGGCTTGAGTTTACATCCCATATCTGGCCTCCCAGTCTCTGTTTAGCATCAGGCAAGTCACTCAATTTATCTGTGCCTATGTTTCTTTACATGTGAAATGATAAGAACGAACTCAATAACCGCTGAGGCCCCTTCAGACTCATATCTATGATCCTCAGGTCTTTAATTTCTGTGGAATTCCTGAGCTGAGAACCCCCATATTGTGTCTCCTCTTCTAATCTTTATGAAACAAGGGTGATGTTGGAACAATAAGCCATCATCACTCTAGATCACCTTAGGGTACATCTTCTCCAGCTATAGCATTCCAGGACTCATAGTGTGGAAGGTCTTAGAGCTAGTTAGTGGCAGAGCCCTAGGGACCATCTTAGGCTGTAGCCTGAGGCCATGATCTTTCTATTGGATACTATTTGAAGGCAAGAGTTCTAAAGGAAATATATAAACACCTATGTCTCACTAGTCAAGGTATCTTAGCCCCTTTGAAAAATGCAAAATAAGTCACTATGTGAACATCAATGAAAGAGAAAAACTCTCCAGGGAGAAACCAAAGAGGGAAACACAACTCATTGGAGGCAATAGTATTTTATTTTACTTTTTTCTCCTAACGAATTTTCAATTAGTTTGGTGTCTAGGTAGAGTTTGGGTTATCTAGCAGTTGCCACAGGTAGACTGTTTTGTGCTAGGTACTGTTAACTGCAGTGCCTTCCCAGAATCCAATGGACATCTTCAAGTACACTTGAATCAATAAGCAACAAGGAGGAGAAGGAAGAGAAAAGAATAAGCATCACTTATGATGTGCCCAGCACTATGCTTCACACTTTACAAATATATAAATTTCAAATGATTCTCACCACAACTGGTGCTACTATGATCCCCATAATTGAGGAAACTGAGGCAGACAGAAGTCAAGTGACTTGTCTTAGAAACTTGTCTAGGCATGTGTCCAGGGTCACATGGCTAGTATCTGAGGCTGAATATGAACTGAGATCTTGCTTCCAGACCCAGCACTCTATCTTCTGCATCACCTAGCTACCTACATGCCTCTGAAGTATTTATTATGTGACAAGTGCTTAAAACATAAACCCAAACTGAAAGAAAAACAGTCCCTGCCCTCAGTGAGCTTGCCTTCTCATGGGGGAAGATAACAAACAAAAGGGAGTTTCAAGGTGAAGGAAGGAAGCCAGGAAAGGCAGTTTTGCATGCAGGAGAATTGTAAAGAAAGTTGAGGACAGGCAGAAGGAGTATGACTCATAGAGGAAAGAAGACTTGAAGATCTCATTAGTGGTCTGGGAGTCCTCATTGTCCAGCAAAACACAACACAACAAAACAAATGAACAAAAAAAGAACTATATCTTAAGTTGTTTGAGCATACTGGTGAATTTTCATTTTTGCTTTTGTATCCCCAACACTTAAACACAGAACCTTGTATACAGCACGTGCTTAATTAATGCTTGTTAAATTTAATTGGATTGATATAAGAAAAAAAGTTAGCATTATCTATCTATGAGAGAGAGAATAACAGTGTGTTTGGAACTGGGACAACAGGTGAACTGTTTGGCACCTTGGGTTTACTTTTTTCCCTCCAGAATATATGTGTATAAAATTTGAGGTGGCATTTCTCAACATGGTGGCATCTTAAACTATGAAAAACTCACTCCAGGCTTCCAAGTGAATTGGATGTTTCACTTCTATCTCAAAGGCTCAATACCCTTAGTTCTACTTATGCAATCAGCAGACCCTTTTCCAGGAGAAGCCTGGGATTGCACAAATGTGGAAATAAATGTTTATAACACCCTGTGGAAAATGCTCTCCAAATCCAGAAAAAAAAAAGAACTATGGAATATGGATGCAGATTGAACCATACTATTTCTTTTGTTTTTGGTGCTGTTGTTTTTACCTTTTTGAGATTTTTTCTTTTTGCTCTGATTCTTCTCTTATAACATGACTAATACAGAAATATGTTTAATGTCATTGTACATATATAACCTATAACAGATTACCTACTGTCTTGGGGAGGGGGAGGGAGTAGAGGGAGGGAGAAAAATTTGAAACTAGAAATCTAATAAAAACAAATGTTGAAAACTATCTCTACATATAACAAGAAAATAATGAAATACTTTTATAATAAAAAAGAGTTTATAACACCCTGGGTTCACATTTTATTAAGTAAAAAGTAGGCTCCTTGGGGGCAGGGACTGTTTCTATTTTTGCCTTTGCATTTCTAGCACCTAGTAGAGTACCTTAGAGAGAAGAGTTTAGAGTATGTATAGTGTTCAGAAACCCAGGAAATATATAATCATATTATAAAAAATACATTTTACACAAATAAAATCAGATTTAAATATTTGGAGAAATATTAATTGTTCATGGGTAGGCAGGGCCAATATAATAAAAATTATAACAGTCTGCCAAATTAAAGACCTTGATAAATAGTAAGATTATTTGGGTTCATGGTCTTAAATTTTCCATATTACAGAATGAAGGAATATGAGAAGGAAGGGACTCCAAAGGCCAGCTAGTACAAACCCACATATTAACTATGCAAGATACCCTCTGTAACCTAGCAGAGAATCATGTTTTTGAGAAAATTTTCTCCCCACTAGACTGTAAGTTCCCTGAGGGCAGGGACACAATTTTAACTAAAATTTGGGCAGTGCTCAACACATAGTATTTGCTTATGAAATGCTTGTTGAAAATGACTAATATGGAAATGTTTTACAAAATCGTAGATGTATAACCTGTAACTGATGGCTCACTGCCTTGGGGAAGGGGGAAGGAAGGAGGGGAAGGAGGGATAGAATTTAGAAAACAAAACTTTAAATAAAAATCTTTATTACTGTTTTTAAAGAAATGCTTATTGAATTGCCTTCATTTAAAAAAGGAAGGTTTTATGAGCATTGGATTCTGTGTTCTATACCTTCCAGTATAGGCTTTAGAGACACCATATGTCTTAGAGAAACTTAATTGGATGAATGAGGCTTTGTTCTCACAGCCACGTATAATTACAATTTTAGACTTGCTGAACTGAATCTGTAAATTGGGTGTTGGTGGCTAAATTACCTGATACATCCCCAATGACTGATTGGGGATGGAATTCAGCCTTTAGACTTGCAATTGTAAGGAAGAAACTTGTGTGAGGTATCTGGAAGCCAATTTTTGGAAGTGTGCCTCAGTGTCTATGACTTTTTACCAGTCACTCAGAATAACCAAAAATTAGTGCTACTTTTCATTTTTGAATATCTGTATTAGATAAAGATAAGTCTTATTCAAATCCAATGAAACTAGATTTGAATCTTAGCAGAAAAAATCCCAATGAACCTACATGTGAATTTTCCCATGGTAGTTTGAAAAAGAAACCTTAGTTTTACATTTAGAATATTTTAATTTTTCTACTGTCGTGGTCAATTGTTTTTTCTCCTTCAAGAAGCAACATGGCATAGAGAATAGAAAATTAATCTTAGAGTGAGAACACCCACGTCCAAAATCTACCTTTGACACATACTACCTATGTGTGTCTCATGATCAATTTTACTTTTCCTCTAAGCCCTTACAAGACAAATCTCAATGACCATGAAGGGCAGATGAGAGCCTGAGATCTTCATTGATGAAAGAAGGTTCACTATCAGATGTTCTTCACACCAATGACAGGTCTAGATTCTTCATTCCCCCCGACAAAAAATTTAAAAGAATAAGCATTTCCCCAAATTTAGAATTGAAAATAAATATTAACTAATAGCACTTCAAGGTTGACCATTTTTTTTCTCAAAACCTCAGTATCCCAATGTTATAGATGAAGAGAAACAGGTTCAGAGAAGTATGAAAATTTTATCTAAGTTCACACAGCTAGTTGGCATCAGAGCTGGAATGGAAACCCAGTATTCCTGTGTCTATCTCTCATTTCTTTCTACCTTTTTCACATAAAAGGGATTGAAAAAAAAAGCACTCAGAATTCTGAGTGCCTCACCCTTGGGATATTAGCTCCATACTATGTTGTAGGCACTTTCAATGCATTTTTTTCCAGTTGTTGTTTTTGAGAACACATTTCTGTAGCACCATGAGCCAGGTTTGACATTTTGGTGTTAAGCTGTTGCTGTTCTCTTTTACACAGTCTTTGAATTCATTACATTGGGACTGACCCTGAGATCAAGTCGAAAAGCAATTAGTTTGAAATAACCAGAGAGCCATCAGTGGGAAAGAAACAAATTGCATAGTTGTTGTGAAATTCTTAATGATTGGAAGGTTATAAAAAGGGAAATTTGCAATAAACACTGTGATTGTGATCTTCACAACTGATCCTGAAATCATTTCCACCAGAATGGTGTCCTAATGAAAACACTTGAATAATTAAGTGCTTCTCTGCTTATTAATAAAGACTTGCAGAAGAATGCATTACTCCCTAGTCCAAACAGAAAACATCCATTTAAGATGTTTCAGATCCTTGCCAGCTATAGATCTATGATTCTATAAGCAGGCAAAGAGATAATTTGAGGAAGGAAGATCAAGAAGTTGGGGCAGGGCAGAGCAGAGCAGGAAAGACATTCAATCCAAGGTGGCCCATGAATTTATGTTTGGATGAAGCTTGGTATTCTAAGAGGTGGAGGTAATCAGGATGTATATTTAAGATGTGGGAGTCGACTCAATGTCAGAAATAGAGAAGAGGCCACTTGGCCTCTCTTCAGTCCTTTGCCAACCCCTCCCCCACTATGGAAGTTTGTGTTGTTTAACACTGTCCTTTTGCTCATTATTTTGCTCTATGCTATTGAAGGACTAAGGAAAATCATGTGACCTCTGTGACTAGGATAACTCATTGGTTGTTGTTCAGTCATTTTTTCAGTCATGAAAAACTCTTCATTGCCTCATTTGGAGTTTTCTTGGCAAAAATACCAGAGTGGTTTTCCATTTTCTTGTCCAGTTCATTTTAGAGATGAAGATAATTAGGCAAACTCGGATGAGTGACTTGCCCAGGGTTACACATCAAGTAAGTGTTTGAGACCAGATTTAAACTCAGGATGATGAATCTTCCTCACTCCAGGCCCAGCACCCAATCTACTGTACCACCTAATTAACTCCTTAGTATTTATCATGTCTTAGAAGGGTTGCAATTTGCATCATTGGATGGAATTTCTCCATACTGCAAATTCCGCGTGCTATGTTATTAAATGTAGTTATTTAATATTTCAAGTAACCGAGATTTCATCCAAGTGAATAGATGATTCTCTGAAGTAATTTACTTCTAAGATTTGGAAGATGGTTGTTGAGATGTCCTGAGGCCAGAAATCTACCATTCTCACCCCCTGAAGCAAACACAGTGAAGGAACTCTCCAGACTTTGCCAAGCCAGTTCACACATAATGGCAAGTCGGACAATGTTGGGAATGTAAGCCCCGTCATTCTAAATTTAGTCAGTTTGCCAAAGTTTGTGCTCTAGTGCCATAGCCTTTGAGAAGTCAGGGGTTGAACCCCCAGGGCAGTCTACTTCACTGCTGCCCTGCCCCCTCACTTATAGACTTCCTTAATTCCTTCTGATTACAAGGAAACCAATCAATCAAATATCATTTGTTTGGTGTCTACTATGTGGCAGGTACTACATGATGAGCACTGAGAAGACAAAGAAAAAATAAACAGGCTGTCTTTTCCCTCAATAAGCTTACATTCTACTTAAAGACAGGAGTTGGAAAATGCCTGAGTTACTGAATAGTTTTAATGAGTTGAAATTTAATTGTTTTTTGAGTACATACAAAAACTTCACGTGATACTCTGATGTTTCTGGGTTTTTCCCCTTGGAGGAGTAATGCTATTGTTTACACCAATCAAACTCCAGGTATATACTTCTCAGGTAGTCAATATGCCAATTTTTAAAAATGCATTTCACCCCCTTTCTGGGCCATGCACAGAACAGAGCCATGGAACCTTCAGCCCTATCCGCAGTGATGATTAGCCTGAGTTCCAAGGCGTTTTTTCAAAAGAATGTTTTATCATCACATGGATTTAATTCAGACCATTGCTGCCAAGTTAAAATCCTTTTCTTTTCAGGGTACAGTATGGACTAATTAGAACGCTGATGCTGGAGCGTTGCTCAGGGATGGATAGCTGTGCCCTTGAATCTTTTATTGGAATTGTAGTTGTCACAGTAAAGGTTTTAGGAGAAACCGGTTGAGTTTAGTCAGTGATTTTCTCATTTAAGTAGCTAGTTAAGGCAAAAAAACCCAAGTCAATTTACTTACTTCAAAGTACAGACTGGTGGGGGCATAAGCCCTTTCTTATTTTCCTGTATGTCCCCCTCCCCTCATTAAAATTTTCTTCCTCTTGAAATTATTGTGGAAATCTTTGTAAATATTTGGTGTATAACATATATGTATATATACACATGTACATATATATTTATGTATGCAGGGTCTCTACATGGAATATTGTTCCTGTAGAATGTGAAATCCTTTAATGCAAGGATTGTTTTGCTTCTGTCTCTGGATTCCTTGTGCCTAGCACAGTGCCCAGCACACACTAAGGGCTTAATAATTTATTTTTTATTTGATTCAGATCAAATTGAATATGTGGGACTAGGTGGAGTGGATATTGTAAACTATGTAATTGCAATGGTGTCAATTTATTGTCAAGCTTTAACACTTTAGTCATGCAACTCTAAATGACAGTAATGGGATGCTGAAGTTTTCTGGATCGTGGGCACTGGAAATTACAAAATGTATGTTAATAAAAATAGCAATTGCTATTTTAATCTGGATAACTGGATCCACAAATCTGTTGTCTCTCTATACTTCTAAATGCACCTGCATTTTTAAAAACAAGTTGAGTAATTAGATTTTGTCCAAGTGTGAGTGTATGTGTATGAGATCTATGAGGATGTATTCTAATACAGAAATCTAAAGGAAGGTGCACAGGCATATGTAAGGATGCAGCAGAGGTTGTCTGAATCTGCTGTGGAATGATCTCACATATAAGACCATTGCCCCTTCATCCTATCCTCCTCAAAGCCTTTGACACCAACCCATTTCACTCCATGACAGCTAGTATGTAAATGGGCTAAAAGCTCCATTAGTCTGTTCTAGGCTAGGGAAGCCCATCTGTCAGTGTCTAGGACACCTCCTCTCTCAGAGCCTCACGTGGGAATCTGTCCTTGAGACACTCAGATGGATGAGGTGCCTTGGGTCTGTGCTGCAACCAGGCTCGGAGAAAGCTGTCACTCCTGTTTATTTCCTTTATTCACTTTGTGACTAGAATCCCTCCTCTCCAGGACAACCTCCACACATCTAAAAAAAAGAATATACAAATAAATAGTAAATATTTTGGAGAAAAAAATAAATATTATTTATCATTAACAGAAATAACAGATTGGAGTTTTTTCTATATTTATCCCCCCCTTAAACTCAGCTCAAGTTCACTCTTCTCCAGGAAGCCATTGCTAATTCTTCCAGCTACTAGTGCCTCCACCATCTACCCAAAAGAAAAAAAATAAATGTATATTTACATTTATAAATGTCATCTTCTCTGATAGGATGCAAGCTTCTTGAAAGAAGAAACTGTATATTTTCTGTCTTTATATCCTGGGTGCTTTGCATTAATCATCTTAGGCACTTAATAAATGGTTCTTAATTGTCTAATGAAGTTGCCCTCTTAAGGAAATTTTAGAACCTGAAGTAATTTTCTTTTTTTCTGAGCTGAATCAATGGCCTAGATTTTTCAAGAGAAGGCATGCAATGAGTAATGAGCTGCTGCTTGTCATCTGGGACCTAGAGGTTATGGAGAAATATTGGTGTAAAATAGCTAGAACTACTTGTATTAACTGATGCAGAGTGAAGTGAGCAGAACCAAGAGAATGAGTTACATAAAAATTACATTGAAATTATAACTTTTAAGGCCTTAAGAACTCCAGTCCATGTAGCAACCAAGGAGGATTCCAGTGAATCCATGAAGGAGCATTCTATATACTTCCTGAGAAGTAGGAAGGACTCAAGGTGCAAAATGAAACATATTTTTGGATATAGCCTGTGTGTGTGTGTGTGTGTGTGTGTGTGTGTGTGTGTGTGTGTGTTTTTAAAAATCACATTTGTTACAAAAGTTTTCTTTTTCTTTTTCCTTTTTTTTTCCTTTTCCCAGTGGGGATGAGAGAGAATAAGGAAATATTTATTTATTTAATTATTGAGGGAAAGAGAGACAGAGATAGAGACAGAAACAGAGAGCAAATTTAGGCAAACTTGTGTGTAAAAGATGTTCCCTGGTGATAGCTTGAGCATTCAAATCTCACTTCCCTCAAATCTCTTCAAATTTATCAAAGGTATATCCCATTTTCTAGGGAGCTAGCTCTTTGATATCCAGAGCACTGTAAGGTGAAGAACAAGGATTTAACAACCTCTTCCAAAAGTTGTTTTTTATTTTCCCCTTGTAGTCCCATTCATTGCTATTTATCCTAGAGAAGGTAAAGTGCTCTATTCATTCTCCTAGGTCAGGAAGGGAACCATTTGGTTATCCCTGCTAGATGGAGATAACATTTCAAGCTGGAAGAGATCTGGGAGGGCATGTGGTCAAACCCATTCCTTTTCTAAATGAGGACAATGAGGCCCAGAGAAGGAAAGTGACTTCCTCTGGAATTTAATGTACTAAACTTGTTAAATTGTTAAACCCACAGCCTGTGGCTGGTATTGTGCTAAGTGCTGGGATAAAAGATGGACAACTAAAGGTTCCTGTCCTCTAGAAACTTACATTCTGATGGAGATTATAACACCAACAGAGGTGTCTGCATGTAAAACCCACAGATACACATGTGTATATGGTTTATATATGTATGGATGTATATGTATACATACACAAATATATTCATTTAATTGTTTTTGGAATCATTTATTTATTTATTCATGCATTCATTTGTTTATTTATTTATTAATATATATACAAGAAAGCAAAGTGATATGTGAGTGGGCCTGCAAGGGCAAAAACCTTTTGGAAGATGTTGCTGTAGCTTCTCTACTGCATCAATGACCAGGTGGGATGATGAAAAGGCTTTTACAGAAGGAGGTTGATTGGAGACCTTTAATGGAAAGGAGCCAAGAATTCTAAAAGGCAGAGGTGAGCAGGAAGAGCATTCTAGACTTGAGGGTGGAGGGGGACAAATGGTACAATTATGCCTTGGGCTGAAAAAACAAAACAAAAAACCACAAAAAACCCATTAAGCAGTAGGGATTGTGTTGTATCAGGATGAGACCTAAATTGGAAGTCAGAGAACCTAGGTTCAATCCCAACTCTGGGCTTATCACTGTGTAACCTGGGGTGAGTCATTTACCTGCTCTGGGCCTCAGTTCTCTCATCAGCACAATGGGGCAGATAGCCTCATAGTTTTCTTCTTCTTCTTCTTCTTCTTCTTCTTCTTCTTCTTCTTCTTCTTCTTCTTCTTCTTCTTCTTCTTCTTCTTCCTCCTTCCTCCTTCCTCCTTCCTCCTTCCTCCTTCCTCCTTCCTCCTTCCTCCTTCCTCCTTCCTCCTTCCTCCTTCCTCCTTCCTTCTTCCTTCTTCCTTCTTCCTTCTTCCTTCTTCCTTCTTCCTTCTTCTTCTTCGGTTAAGTGACTTGCCCAGGGTCGCACAGCTAGTAAGTGTTAAGTGTCTGAGGCCGGCTTTGAACTCGGGTCCTCCTGAATCCAGGGCCGGTGCTTTATCCACTGCACCACCTAGCTGCCCCCCATAGTTTTCTTCTACCTCTAAAGCTATGTCCTTAAGTGTAGAAGCTTGGCCTGGGTGCAAAAGGTTGCAAACTGGCATCTAGAACCTGAGACTCGAAGTGTTTCATTTAGCAACAACATTGCCCATGGTGGTTGAGCTCCTTGTTGTCCCAATGGTGGCATGGGCGACAACATGGCTACGGTTTTGCAATAGGTGAGTCTGAAAGCTAAATGCTGCCAATTTTCATCAGATTAAGCCAGAGACTCTAGTGACTTGGCTGTCAAGAAAACCATCCAAAGCACGTAATGTGGTTATTGACAGGGCTCTCAAACTACTTATTATGTTCTAATAATGTGTGAAAAAGAAAAGTCTGTGCACAGTGTCTGGCAGAATGACTAGAGACTCGAATGCCCAGTGGTGTTCCGATGTGTGAGATAATTATAGCCTTGTCCACAACAGATGCTCTGTTCTACTGGGTCCTTTCCCTGTTTAGTTTGCAAAGAATTTTCTGTACCTAAGTTGCCATGTGACATGAATATCTTTCTTTCCCATCAGAGGATGGAGTGTTTGTTTGGTTTGTGTTTTTAATCATCGTTTAAGAAGACAAAATGTTGTTTCAGTCATGTCTGACTCTTCATGACCCTGTTTGGGGTTTTCTTATAAAATATGTTGTAGTGCTTGGACATTTCTTTCTCCAGCTCATTTTATACAAGAGGAAACTGAGGCAAACAAGGTTCAGTGACTTGCCCAGGGTCACAAAACTAGTAAATGTCTGAGCCCAGATTTGAACTCAGGTCTTCCTGACTCCAGGCACACAGCTCTATCCACAGAGTGTTATATGGATTCAAATATGTATCCATATGCACATGAAAAAGATAGCATAGTTTATTTTATGGATAATTGTGAGGATCTTTTCCAAATGGAAACGTCAGCCTTATAGTTGGGAAGACCCCAGTTCATGTCCTACCTCTGACAAACACATCCTGGTTTTGTGCCCCTGGACAATCAATTGCCTAACCTCAATATGTTACAAGGAAGCTCTCTCAGACAATACATTACTGATGATTTATGAGTCTGCATCAATGGGAGAGAGTTTACATACTAAGAGTTCCGTACCGTGATGAAATCACAAATCCAGACCAAAAATATACAGCTACAGATTTAAGTAAATAGAAATATGTCTCTGTCCATGTATACAGTCACAGTCACGTACAAAACAACTTTTAAAATTCATCTCCCAGAAATGGAGTGTTATGGAACTTGTCTCTTGACATGGTGTCTCAAAACAGACCCTCCTTGCCTTAAAAACAAATGCCCGAGGCTTTGTTTTCTGCTACTTATTCCAGGGGATGTCGTATGGTGTTCAGTCCTGGCGTCAGCTTTTTCAGGCTATACTGAAGCCCTGACAATTGTGCATAACATTGCTTCTATACAGAAATGCTCTGGGTTCCGAACAAATGACTTGTCAGTCAGTCAATCAAAGCCAATATTTATTGAGTATTTGCTATATGTCAGGTCCTGTGTGCAGGGGTAGGGATATAAAACTGAGGAAAAACAATCCTTATCCCTAACAAATGCACATTTAAGCCTGGGAAAGAGCTTCAAGCTAGCTAGATGCACATGAGAGATGTACATTTTAAATATCAGAGCAGAGGTTCATAACCTTGAGCCCACAGGCAAGGGTCTATGGCTAAATTTCAGGGGGTCTCTGCATTTTTGGTCAAGACTTCACCTCTGTATAATTGGCCTGCTTTGTAAGCCCTTGTATTTGATTTTATGCTTTTAAAAGCACAATTCTGAGAAGGGGTCCATAGGTTTCAACAGACTTCCAGAGGGGCCCATGGCATGAAAAAGGCTAATGACCTCAGTTCTGATAGAAAGATATCAATGAACTTTCAGATTATGATTCCTTTTTAAATGCCTAAGCTTGCCTACGGAAATGCTTTTTACTGTCATCTTCTTCTTAATCCTTCCTTTCACCTCCACACTATAACCCACTTCCCTTATTAAAGTCCTTTTTTATTGACTTCATAAAGTAGGCCTGTCTATAGATACACTTCTATATACACGGACACCGCCTTTTTTTTTTCGTTTTTAATCTATGGGAAACCACATGTGCATTATCGGTGCTACATCAAGCTTTATCATCATGTTTCCACCTGAAACACACCCCTTTTGTGGTCTGAGGATGAAGGATGATGGGCAACTGAGCTGATTCCACTTCTAGTCATCATTGGGCCATTTCTGGATTTTAGGGGTTTATCTTGAGTGATGTCATAACATAGGGGGCAGAAATGTAACCTGGAAAATTAAATTGTCTCGTAATTAAATCAAGGTGAGATGATTTCATTGAAACTCTGGATAGACAAATTTTATAAAATATTTATTACCCTTCTCTAAATTTGTTGTTCTATCTTCTACTTGCATGCCTTTGAACATGCCTGGAGAGGGCTCATCACCTCTGACCTCATATCGTTGTAAGCTTCTTTTAAATCTCAGCTCATGGGTCATCTTTTGTTGCTGCCACTGCTGCTGTTGTTTGGTCCTTTCACTAGGGTCTTACTCTTCATAATCCCATTTTGGGCTTTTCTTAGAAAATATATTTAAGCAGTTTAGCATTTCCTTCTCCTGTTCATTTTATGGATGAGGGATCTTAGTCAGACAGGGTTAAGTGACTCGGCCAGGGTCACATGTACAGTAAGTGTCTGAAGTCAAATTTGAACTCATGAACCTGAGTCTTCCTGATTCTAAGCCCAGTGATCTATTTACTGTGGCTCCCAGCTGTTCTGTCATCTCCTTTATTATTGTTATTTTTATTATTTATCATTAGGAATCCTTTCCTAATGTCCATAGTTATTGTGATTCTTTCCCTTAAGTCACCATATGGATCAACATTAGTATCGAAATTGAAAACAATATGATATTTATATCTAGTTGCATATATCCACTTATCATCTATCAATTTTACC
The DNA here is from genome assembly GCF_019393635.1 of Dromiciops gliroides. NCBI lineage: Eukaryota > Metazoa > Chordata > Mammalia > Microbiotheria > Microbiotheriidae > Dromiciops > Dromiciops gliroides. The sequence goes on along the minus strand of NC_057865.1, from coordinate 24,785,578 downwards.
AGTCCTCTCATTTCTTCTGTCCTTTCCAGAGGCAAACCTCTCTGCCAATGTACAAAGGCACCTCTCTACAACTCATTCTCAGAGAATTTTCAGAGAAAGAGAACAGACAGGCAAATGTTTTTCTTGCAATCAGATAGCCTATGTCAGAGAAGGAATTGGTTTCTAGGCCTTTCTGAATTTAAGGCCCACTCTGTCTCTATACTACTTCCTTTGTCACAAATAAACGCATCTATTCATAAGCTATATACTATAATAATAACAGTATGACAATAAAAAATGATAGCTAGAGAGTACTTCAAATTTTACAAAGCTCTTTACAAATATTTCCTCATTTTATGCTCACAGTAACACTGGGATTTGGGTGTTGGTATTATCTTCATTTTACAGATGAGGATAAGGAAATGGAGGTGGAAAAAGGTTAAATGACTTTCCCAGGGTCACTCAGGCCTTCTGGATTACCAGATCAAGTGTTCTATCCACTGTGCCACCAAGTTGTTTGAATGTATACACTTTAACAGCAGAGATGATCTCATCTATTTAACCTCAGTATCTACATATCCCATTGTCTGGAAGCCCCTTGGTCAAATGCCTGTTGGGTTGCCTTGAGCTGGCTATATGAGCAAAGTCCACCCTTCTCTTGTCTTCCTTTGAGGTCCCATCTTCATTGATCTGAGCACAGAAGAGCCCTTCTTTCTCTGCTTTCTGAGAGAACTCGGTGTTTTAGTCTTTGGAGACTTTCCATCGTTAGTGCCATGACTGAAAAATGATTCATTTTACAGAAAAGCCTGCATAGAATCTCAAACCCATATGCACAGCACTGACAATATTCCATTTCTCAGAAATGTGAAAGTGATTGTGATAGACCTGTGATTCTAACAGTGGTGGGATCTCCTGCCAATATTTATATGTCTGAACATTAGATGCGACATATTTTTAGACAACTGTCTGGTGTGCGGAGAGGTTAATTGAACTTGTCCAGAGACCCCGTGTGAGAAACAGGACTTGAACACAGGTCTTCTATCTCCAGAGTTATCCCTATATCATTCCGAGCTCAATAGGTGATATAAGAGCAATAAAGGAATAAAATACCTGCAAAATGGGGTAGAGGATCATAGATCTATGGCTTGAAGTAACCTTAGTTGCCACTTAGGTTTATGTTTTCAGGATATGGAAAATGAGATCCACAGAGATTGTTCTTTGCCCAAGGTCACCCAAGTGAAGAGCATCAGAATCAGGATTTGAATCCATGTCCTTGGGATCCCAAGGCAAGCTCTTTCCACCATCGTGCATAAGCTCCTTTGGCTGCACAAGAATATCCTACATTTGGCAGACTCTTTTGCTACAAAGTCATTCTCTAGAGAGGCAGCTAGGTGGCGCAGTGGATAAAGTCCTGGCTCTGGATTCAGGAGGACCTGAGTTCAAATCGGACCTCAGACACATGACACTTACTAGCTATGTGACCCTAGGCAAGTCACTTAACCCTCATTGACCTGCAAAACAAACAAACAAACAAACAAAAATCAACCAACCAAACAAGCAAAATGTCATTCTCTACTGAGGAATAAAATTGGGTTTCCTTGTATCTAATGATCTTAGTATTGGTAGTTCATCTTAAAATTGTTTGTAAGATGAGATAGGCCATTAATAAGACTGGAAATGCTTGTTTCCTCTTTACTTCGAATATCAAAGGAGGATACGACCAATGAAGGAGGAGGAAGATGATTTCTAGTCTGTTAATGGCAGCATATCATGTGGTCACATTGGAGAATGGAGTATTCTCTGGCTCTGAGCTTGATGATTTACATAAACTCCAATTGTTGTAAATATGAATTATGCAAAGAAATCCTTGTTCTTTGAGATTCTATTATACCACAGGGCCCTTGTAAGTACACAGTTTGTGTTAGATTTTTTGAGAGGAAAAAAGGCAAACTAGCAACTGGCAATTCCAAAATTAAACCCTCTATTGAGTAATAGGCACTCAAATGGGTGTCTTGAAAACACTGTTTTCTCTCTGGCAGCTAGTTTTGGAAAATTTGCAAAAGTAAATAAGAATGATTTGTAGGCTAAAGACAGTGTTCCTTACGAACTCTTGGCAAGGGGAGATCTTGTGGTAATGGAGCCCTAGCCACAATCATTGCATAGAGCAATCAAGTTCTTTGTAATTCTTTCTCACAGAGTCAGTGCATCCCAAAGGTCACTGTCATAGCTGTAGAGCTAGAAGAGACACCAAAGGCTTTCTGCTAGAACCTCCTTATTTTATGGAGGAGAACATGAATACCCTGGGAAGTTCATTGATTGGATCAATGTCCCACAAGTAGGAAAGATCAGAGGTAGGATTTGAACCCATACCATTTGTCTCCAGAAATGGTGTGTTTTCCACTCTAGAAATCTCTGTGATATGAAACACTTTTATCTTCCCATATCACTGTGAGCTCCTTGAAAGCAGGGACTGTCTTATGCCTTTCTCTGTAACCTCAGTACCTAGCACAGGGACCAGCACATAGTAGGTACTTAAGGAATTCTTATTGACTGTAGATCCTATACATGCTCTCTAATGCTGATAATTGTCAGAATGCACATTCTTAGGTAGAACATTACAAAATAACTACTCACACAACTACCACCTTAGTTAACTATTATTATCTGTAGCCTGGTCTATGGTGTTGTTATTGAGTCATTCTTCAGTCATGTCTGACTCTTTGTGACCCCATTTTGGGTCTTCTTGGCAAAGATACTGCAATGGTTTGCCATTTCTTTCTCCAGCTCATTGTACAGATGAGGAAACTGAGGCAAACAGGGTGAAGTGTCTTGTCCAGGATCACATAGCTAGGAATTGTCTGAAGCCAGATTTGAACTCAGGAAGATGAGTTCTCCTGACTCCAGGTCTGGTGCTCTATCCACTGCCCCACCCAGCTGGACAATTGTAATGGTCTTCTTCTTCTTCTTTTTTAAGTGAGGCAATTGGGGTTAAATGACTTGCCCAGAGTCACAGAGCTAGTAAGTGTTAAGTGTCTGAGGACAGATTTGAACTCAGGTACTCCTGACTCCAGGGCTGGTGCTCTATCCACTGTGCCACCTAGCTGTCCCTGTAATGGTCTTTTAATTGTTCTCCCTGCCTCAAATTGGGTCAGTCATTGAACATTCATTAAGCTCCTCCTAGGTGTTAGGCGTCATGCTAAGCACTAAGGATCTGTCCAACACACTTAGAGATGCCCAAATAATGGCAAATATCAAAGTAATTTCCTTTAAGCACAAATCTGACCATGTTATTCCTCTTTTGATCAACTCCAGTGGCTTCCTAGTATATCTAGGATAAATATATGTAATCCCCAATTAAGCCTTTAAAACCCTACACAAGCCTACCTCCCACCTCTCATTCCAGTCTCATTAGACAGTCCCACACTTGGCAATCCAAACAAATTGGATCCTCACACTCTGTTCCTCACACTCAAGATACCATATCTCATCTCTTTGCCTTGCATTTGCTATCCCCCGTGCCTAGAGTGTACTCCTTCCTTTCTTGCCCCTCACAGAGATGTTCTCTTCCTTTAAGATTAAGGACAACCCCCATTTTCTGCATTAAACCTTTCTTAACCAGGAGGCTAGTGGCCTCCTTTTCTTGTATTGAACTACTTTGTATGTATTTGTATATATTAACTTTATATGCCTACTGTGTACAGTTTTTGAATGTTCTAGTCTCTCCCTCTAGAATGTAAGTTTCATGCAAGTAAAATCTCTGTGCTTGTATGTCCAGCACCTAGTAGCATCTCACACATGGTAGAGGCTTGATAAATACTTGTTCAATGATTAATTATATTGATAGTTTGGGGGTTTCTTGGGGTTGTAGCCCCCTTCCCTGATCCTTACCCTTTATGAAGATGCCATTTGGACTTTCCTCAAGTTCTCCATAGAATATCCATGTAATTGCCTAGAATTCTTGTCATTCTCTTAATACATCTGGCATAACTGTGCTGAAAGCATAGTCCATTGGCCCTCCTTTTCCCCTCAGGGGAAAGCATTGGATCTAGTTCACCTGAGAACTCTAGATATGCCAGTCATACTTCAAGTGTTCCACTTAAGTTTCTAGCTTCTGATTCCCATTAGTAGTATACAAGTGACCTACATGATGTACCAGAAACATGGTAATAGACTAATAATCTAATACAACCTTACCAACTTGGATAACAGTGCCTTTTACAGAGAAATATACATTAAAAATTCCAAGTTGGAATACCAAGAATGTACATCTTTCCTGATCCCAACAGTGAAGCTATGGAGATACATGGAGCGTGCTTGGAACTAAGGTTAACAGTGCCATTGTGGAGACCAATTTGATTATAGTGAAAGGTTTACAAAGAGGAGTTATAAGAGATGAGGCTAGACATATTGTGGAGTCAATTGAATGTGAGGCTAGAGAGCTTGGACTGTAACCTCTAGGTAATAAAAAACCATTGAGAATGTTTTTTATCATTATTTTTGAAAGAAAAACTTCATTTATCTACTTGTTTATTTAAGTAGGGAGTTAATATGGGTAAACTCTTGTTTTGAGGAAACTAATTCTCAAAATTGTGTATAAAATTGACCTGGGAGAGGATTGGACATTTATTTGAAGACTATTCAAATTGTTCAGGTGTGAGGTAATATTCTAGAACCAAAGAGAAGAAGGTGACAGTAGAGATAAGAAGGAAAGGATGGATGTGACAAATATTGGCAAAGAGTAGATTGGTGTTGGACTTGATAAATTGTCTGTCTTCACTTTCTACTTGGCTGTACTCTTTTTTTACTTCTTCATCATGGCCTTTTCCAAGGTACTTCCCCATCCCCTTTTCAGCTTTCTGTTGTTATTGTCTTGCCCACAGAAGACTGTAAGCACCTCGAAAGCAGGTAGTCTTTCTTTCTTTTTTAAAAATTTTTTTGTATTGTACCCTCATCACTTATCACAGTGTCTAGTCTATAGTGGATGTTTAGTAGATGTTTATTGACTGATGAACCAAGGTTTTCAGATTTTTAGTAACCCATGCGAATTTAGTTCTTTTATAAAATGATTCATTGTTGGATGATCCCCCAAAGTCTGAAATAGACGGAAGATTCTCTTAATAGTAATCAAGGTCACTTTCTGATAAGGAGAAATTTGATGGTGTTCTTTTTTTTTTTTTTAGTTGTGAAGGACATTCATTTTACCTACATTACCAAGCCTGCAGCTAAGCTTAATCTCCCCCTGTGATTCTCTGTTGGTTCTTTATTCCCTCAAGATATATCAGTTATGTATTTTATGTGCTTGAAGTTGGTCTGGCCAAATGCCACCTAAGAATAAAGGCCTGAAATTGGAAGTCCTGTGGTTGTATTTTACCTGATGGAGAACTCGAGCTGTGAGGTGAATATTTATAAGTTCTTTAGAGATGTCGGAGGAGTCTAGGAGCCCCCACTTGTTTTGTGCATACATCTCTGTTGGATGGCATCAGAGAATAAGTCTGTATGGAAAGAGAGATTGTTACTAGTCAATTAAACAAGTATGCATGAAGTGTCTATTGTGTACAAAGACCTCTGCTAAGTGCTGGGGATCCAGCCCCTGCCCTCACTGACCTTACAGTTTCCTCTTGATAAAACTGGAAAAGATTCTTCTCAATGCATATTTGTTTGTTTGTTTGCCAGGCAATGGGGGTTAAGTGACTTGCCCAGGGTCACACAGCTAGTAAGTGTCAAGTGTCTGAGGCGAGATTTGAACTCAGGTCCTCCTGAATCCAGGGCTGGTGCTTTATCCACTGGACCACCTAGCTGCCCCCTCAATGCATATTTGTAAATGTGTTGGCACTGATTTTAGAACTCTGTTTTTGTGACTATGCTAAAACCTTCACAAAGCATTCCCAGCTTTGGACCATCATTTTTATAGTTGGGTCCCAATGAGTATGAATAATGAATCCCCTGAAATAGTTGTATGTATCAAAATCCACACTATTCGAAGTTAAAACTACATAAAATATGGTAATGGTTCCAGCCCAGTATGACTTTGAATAATGTGACCACTTCTGGAGATTCATTATTCACACTAATAAAGACATATCTGTATTTATTTTTTGTCTGTCTGAGTTCATCCAGAAGAATGAGAAAATCCTAGAGTAGAGATTGCTTTGCTGCTAGAAAACCTTCTCAGCCTGTGACACACAGAAGGTGGTTAATACATGTTTCTTGTGTTGAATTGTTAATAATCTGCAAACAGAAAACATGCAGATCCTTGGGCCGTGCTGGTAATTCCATGTGCTATCAAAGTGTTAAATGTTCTATCCAACCATTTATTTAGAGCTAAGAGGAACTCAAAAGTCCAGTTAAATCTTCTCATTTGACAAAGAAGGAAACAGAGGCCTTCAGGAGTTAATTGACTTGCCCAGTGGCACAGAGATAATAAGTAGAAGAATTAAGATTCAAACTCAGGTCCTTAGACCCCATGTCCAGAACTATTTCTCCACTAAGCACTTTCTTTTTTTTAGTTAACTCTAATGGTAATTTATTATACTAATTGGACAAAGTAAATGCCTGTCTGTCCTAATGATGGAAAATCAATGGGCACCGGTCCCCTCTTGACTTGGGTCTTTTGTGCTCTTATCACTCAAGCATATATTCATTTTTCATTCATCTCAGAAGGCACCCAAAGTACGATTCCTGAATGATTCCATCTTCAATCTTTCAGCTCTGTGAAAAATAATTTTCAAATCTGCCTAGCAATTTTAATGTCAACTTTTAGTAGTCGGTCCACTTTGAAATGTAAAAGTTTGGCAACAGTGCCCCATTGTTCTAATATCATTATCTCTTCCCCTACCAGTAATGGAAGGCTTCTCTTGCCAAAGAGATCAAGCATAATTGCAAGGTACCAATTTGGGTTGGTGGTCCAGTACAGGAATATGCCTTTGATTATCATGTTTTTAGGCCTTATGACTTTAGGTTTGGAGGATAGAGTCTCAAAATGAGGTGGTTTTTTTTTTTTCCTTCCAGGTACTTTGACCACACTTAAAGCTTCTTGCTGTTAGATCACCTCATGGTCCCAACAGTTGGACTTGCCATAGGTGTGATTAAAAAGATCTCTCTAGTAAAGGAGCTAAGCTGAGGCATTAAAGGGAAAAACAGAGAGTCACAAAAACCTTCTAGTCTTTAAAGAAAATTTTCATCTTTGGTGCCATTTTTACTAGCCAACAACAATTTAAACTTCAATGTGAATACTAAGGCATGGATGGAATGGTATTTAGAAAGATTAAAGAAAACATGCTTCCTTCTTCTATGGAGCATCAGGAGGATACATTCACAAATATTGGAAATGTATCATAAAAACTGAGTGCTTCAGAGGGTTTAGAGGGAAAATTCTTACTTATCAGCCTTCACTGAGGAGATGGACATTTTTGTTGTTATTGTTCAGTTGTTTCAGTCATGTTCGACTCTTTGTGACCCCATTTGGGGTTGTCTTGGCAAAGATACTGTAGTGGTTTGCCATTTCCTTTTCCAGATGAAGAAACTGAGGCAAATGGAGTTAAGCTGGGAAGTGTCTGAGGCCAGATTTGACCTCGGGTTTTCCTGACTCCAGATCTGGAGCTCTATCTATGTATGGCAACAACTAACTAGCTGACCCCAAGATATTTAGCTGGACCTTAAAAGATGGCTGGCGGGGGGGGGGGGGCCGGGAAGCAGCTAGGTGGCACAGTAGATAAAGCATCAGCCCTATTCAGGAGGACCTGAGGTCAAATCCAGCCTCACTCAGACACTTGACCCTTACTACCAGTGTGACTCTGGGCAAGTCACTTAACCCTCATTGCCTGGGGGGCAGGTGGGGTGAGGGGAGGTGGCTAGGATTTGAATGGTTAAAAATTGGCTAGAGGGTCTGGGAATATATTGGGCATTCCAGGTGTAAGAAGCAATTTGAGCAAAGGCAAGAAGTCTAGTTTGAATAAAGAGTATTGCACTTTGAAGGGTAATATTGTGAAACTGAACTGGGAAGGTAGAGTGGTTCCTGAGTGGGAAGGATTTTGTATGCCCAAACTAAGACTGAGGAGGAGGCAATAGGGATCCATTGATGTTTTTTGATGTAATTAGTGATGAAATTGGATTGGTGTATAATGGATAATAAAAAAATATCAAATCAATAAATATATTAATAATTACTTATGAAGAGCTAACTATGTATCTGAGGTGTCATACCCCAGTGCCTAGCATAATTCTCTTCAGCCAGTAATATTTCATATTTATTTGTTGAAGTTTGTCTCCATAGTGAAAATGGCAAGGAAGAGAAAAGTTTTCTTTAAATTCTTCCACTTTTGTAACTTTCTCCTTTTCTCTTTGATGTCTAAGCTTAGCTATTTTGTCAGCCTTATCTTTTTTAATCACACCTGTGGGCAGCTTGGCTGTTTCCACTGCATTCTAATGAGAGAGATGATGCATCTTCAGGAGTCATGCATGGCCAGGAGGAGCTTTGATCCAGAGAGTAGTAGAGATAGCGAGTTGCCCCATACAAATGAGGGGCTAATTTGGGATAGAAAGACAGATGGCATGGGTGTTTAGATAGAAGATGAAACAAATCACAAACTGGGGGCCAGCTAGACCTAGCAACAGAATATATTTGTCCACACCTGATCAAGGCAGATCAGCACCAGAGGTGGATTTCCAAAGTTATATTAATTATACCTAATTATATTACTAATTAGTAAGTATATATTCATATTAACACACTTTCTTACTCACATGATTCTTTTTTTTTTAAGTGACTTGCCTAGGGTCACACAGCTAGTAAGTGTCAAGTGTCCATATTTGAACTCAAGTCCTCCTGAATCCAGGGCTGGTGCTTTATCCATTGTGCCACCTGGCTGCCCCCTCATATGATTCTTTAAGCTAGAAGCTCTTAATCTTGGGACCCAGGAACTTTAAAAACTTTTTTTTTTGTAACTACAATAGATTTCATTTCCTTTATAATTCAATGACTTATTTTACACATTAAAAAAATAATTCTGACAAGGGCTCCATAAACTTTATAGGACTGCCAAAAGAAGCCATGATAGAAGATAAAATTAAATTAAAATTAAAAAGTTAAGAACTGGGGCAGCTAGGCGGTGCAGTGGATAAAGCACCAGTCAGGAGTACCTGAGTTCAAATCGAGCCTCAGACACTTGACACTTACTAGCTGTGTGATCCTGGGCAAGTCACTTAATCCCCATTGCCCTGCAAAAAAAAAAAAAAAAAGTTAAGAACTCTAAAAGTTTACTTACTTATACAGTTTTGTAGTCTTCTGTGGCTCTATAACTGCTACATTTATATAGTCCTTTAAGGTTTACAAAGAACTTTCCTCAGACACTTAACACTTACTAGCTGTGTGACCCTGGGCAAGTCACTTAACCCCAATTGCCTCACTAAAAAAAAAAAAAATTTGAAAATAAATAAATAAATAAATAAATAACCCCACAAGTAGGATTAAACCTATTTAATAGATGAAGAAATTAGGAAAGATATGTTACTTAACACAGATATTAAGTGCTAGAGCCAGAACTTATATAAGATTCTCTGATTCTGTGAAATTAATGTGGCAGCAGCATGAAGGACTGGGTGGACATCAGTCAGTCAGTCAATCACCAAATCAAATCATTATTAAGCACCTAACATATACCAGGCACTTTGTTCAATGCTAGAGACACAAAGGCAATAATTATAGATTAATCATTCCCTACTCACAATCTCACTCACTCTGAATCTCTTGTCTCAAAATCAGCTTCCGACAGCTGCTCCGGGACAACGGCGCCAGGTGGGCATCAAATACCCATCACCATCAGCTTTCTCAGCCCTTAATGCCAGTGAGCTCCTCATTTTGTCTACCAGTACTCAATTCCTGATCTTCCTTCCATTTCAAACAACGTTCTAACTTGACCCTTTCCAGAGTGCATTGCATTTAACAAACATATTTAAAGAGAAATTAAAGGGTTTGGTGCAGACTATAAAATTGGATTTTTATCCAGTGAAACTTAGACCAGACAGTGGGAACTCCAAGGTCTAGACGCAACTCTGATTATTCTTTAGGGAATTTGTCAGAATTGTAAATAGCTTCATAAAATAAAATAAAAGGTTTACCCCAAAGGGGACTATATCAAAGAGCTCGCACTAGCAAGATAATTACTAGGTTATAGTAGGAAATTCATCTAAATATTAACTGCTCCCCCTAAAAAATCTTATGTTATTTCTTAATGCTTAACCTGCTAGCAAATGAGAACAAAATGTTCCCTCCATCTCTTTAAAGGTAGTGTGGTAGAGGCAGGGCATAGAGAGTTAGTTGACCTTCAGTGGACAGAGGGAAAGACTAACAACTTAGATAAATAGAGCATTAATTAAGTGCTTACACTTACTAACACAGCACCAGTGGGAATATAAATATAAAACAAAGGAAGGCAGTTCCTCCCCTCAAGGACCTTACTTTATAGTGACAGGATAACATGGAAAAAGAAGCTGGAATAAGGGTAGGTTTCAGAACTGTCTCTAAACCTGACTATTAGGAGGCAGGGGTTAATGTTAGAGTTTTGGAGGTGGAGTAGTGTTAAAAGTGAGCATGGATACCTTGGGCATTTTCTTGAATGGAACTTGTGGGAAGAACTCACCAATCAGGGGAGGGTACCTCAGTGTCAGAAGTGTCAAAGTTTGGATTAGAGACCTGGGAACATGTTTTGAGTCCTACCTTTGACACTTAGCTGTCTATCCATGGGAAAGTTATAGAACCTCTTGGTGTGAAAGAACACTGGGTTAGGCGAGAATAAGGTTCAAATCCTTCCTCTAACATTAATTCTTGGTCAAGTACATTCATCAGTTTTCCTCACTTGTAAAATGAGAGACTTGTAGCTGTGAGACCCTGGGCAAGTCACTTAACCCCAATTGCCTCACCAAAAAAAAAAAAAAAAAAAAAGGAGAGGCTTGGATTAGATTGATCAGATTCCTCCCAGTTCTGATTTGTATGTGAACCCCAAGCAAATTTATGTCTATAAATCATGAATGAGATGTGATCTGCTTCAGTGAAGGGGGTTTCCTTATTGGAGACTCTCCCAGGAGAATAAAATGACAGGCCTGGAAGTGGGGGTGGGGAAATGTGTGTCTGACGAGAAAGATAAATGTTCACTTCTTTCTTCTTCTGGAGAGACTGTTCATTTAAAATTCTAATTTATGAAATGGACACATTTGCCATCTTAAGATGTGGATGATGCTTCTATTCCCCCTCCCCCCACGATGATTATTTTAAAAGAAGTTTTAGTCTGATTCAATGAGAAAACTTATGCAGAACACACAGAAACGATAGATTCCTGGGTTCTTGGTTTCATTCCAAACCAGCATATCATCTCCGGACATAACTTCCTGAGGTTCTCTGCTTTCATTTTCATTCCATTTGTAAGCAAGGGCCTGTCTTCATTTGAGCTGACAGAGTTTCGATCAGTAGCTCAGAGGGGAAAAAAAAATAAAGCATACAATGGTTTTTCTCATTCTCTAGCCCCTCCCCGGAAGAAAGCTCTCTCAAAATGGAGATGGTGTTTGTTATAACCGTTTCTGTGAAATGCTAAAGGATTGGGGCTTAGTTGCCAAGCTGGAGTAAGGGATGAAGACAAATTCTGCATCTATTTTTTTCCACTATTGCTAACACATGAATCTAACAGATCTTGTCAGAGGCATTATTACTGATTGAAATTAATGACTAGGAAAGTCAGAATAAGTAAAAAGTGATGCATCTTCAGCTGGCAGAAGTCAAGCTATGGATTCTCTGTGGCAGGATGATACGGCTACATTTAAAACTGCTGGGAGACTTTCGTCTTTTGAATGATGATGCCTCCTGGTCAATATGGGCTCAGACTGAATCTCATGCCTCCGTGGGTCTCAGGTTGTAGTGTCAGGCATAGAATAAGAACCCTGTTCCAGCATGCAACTGATTAACTACTCTATGGAAAATAATTGTTTTTCTCTGAAGAAGCAAGGCATGGTCCCTGCTAGAATAAGAACTTTTCACATTTATCTAAAGCATTAAAGTTTCTGAAGGTGTATGAGGCTTGTCAGGTTAATGCTTTGATTGGCAAAGATGGAATCCTCAACTGATCAATATCTTTAAAATGGGTCAATTGATAGGAGCCTTGTTGGGTGACTATAGCTAGTTTGGTAAACAAAAGTGTACGTGGTCAGTTTCTTCTTTCATTTTTTGTTCTGTCTTGAAACCCAAGTCATCCTCTGTTAATTCAGCTACAGAGTGGGGAAATTTGGGTGAGTACTGGAGCTAAGCAAGGCATAAATTTCTGGTATTTAATGCCCACCGCAATCTGGATCCTACCTACATCCGATGTAATCTTTGTCAAGTCATTAACCTCCCTGGTCTTAGGTTTCCTCACCTGGAAAATGATGGCATAAGAAGAGCTGGTCTCTGATGTCCCTCTTAGCTCTTGATTTAGGGTGTTCTGTTCCTGTGTTTCCAGTATGTCTTCAAACAGTTGATCAAACAATCATATGGCTCTTAAGTGCTTACTGTGTGTCATACACTGTGCTGAAATGCTGGGGACAGAAAGAGAAAACCATTCCTTCCGAAGGAACTTACAGTCTAAAGGAGGAGATGTGTGTAAATAAGAATAATTATAATCATAATAATTATCATTCCCATAGTGCCAGGCACTGTTATTAAGTACTTTACAATTATTATCTCATTTGATCTCCACAACAATCCTGGGAGATAGATGCTGTTATTATCCTCATTTTACAAATAAGGAAACTGAGGCAAAGAGGTTGAGTGATTCGCCCATAGTCGTATAGCTAGTGTCTATGGCCTGATTTGAACTCAAGTCTTCCTGATTCCATACCTAGTGCTCTATCCACTGCACCATACACACAAAACACATAACAATCAATAACTTTGGAAATTATAACAGCACCTACCACTCAGAGTTATCGTGATGACCAAATGAGATAATATTTGTAAAGCACATAGCATAGAGCTTGGCACACAGTAGGCCCTGGATAAATGCCTATTCCCTTCCCTACCCCCACCCACTTTGAAGTTTAGGGGAAGAAAGGAGGCACCAACTGTTGGCGCATTCCAGTTAAATTGGAATACCAGCCACTTTCAGAACTTGATTCTTCATCTCTCACTACTGTCCTTTTGTACAAGCATCACAGGAACTCTGCCTTAACCTCTACCTCTCAGAATTCTTATCCTCCTTCCTCACCTGCTCAATTCAACTGCCATTCCTAACCTTCACTCCTGTCCAGCCCAAAGTTGGGTTCTCTCATTCCTTAATTTCACTCACACTATTTATATACATTTTCTTGCTGGATTTCTCCTGTGGAGTGTAAGCTCCTTGAAGGCAGAAACTATTTTGTCTTCTTGCTTACACTATACCTTGCATATAGAAGCTACTTCAAAAAATATTCATGAGGGTGAATCATTCAATTGTAAGGAAGGGAGTTTCAACTGAGCTGATGCAATTCAGAGACAAGGTCCAAGACTGGTTGTAATGTCACCATTTCCTTACCTGCTCTGAAGTCAGCTCTATGCTGTGCGTGTGGGCTCTGTAGCAACAGGAACCATGGCCTGGCCTGCCCCCAAGACCAACACCTGCAAGCACTCCCACACACTGCCATGATGACACCAGGGAGGATACCCAAGAGCAACACTACAGGAGACACTCTGAGCCCTCAGCAGTGTTTGGGTCTCTTTGCACAACACACACACACACACACACATTCCTCTGGCTTGGTTCACACATTTGTTCTACACTAAATAACCCATTCTCTTCTTGGTTCAACCCTTCTACCTCCCAAGTAATAAGCAATTGACAGGCACTGCTCCTTGTGGGCTAGCGGTTTCCCTCCTTTCTGGCACCCTTGAATTTATCTTTGGCAGTTCTGGAGACATTGACCACTCCTACCACTTCCCCCTTCCCATGGTGTTGAGAGCTGTGTCTGTGTGCCTGTCCACCTTCCAGGACCTCAGCATCCAAGCCTTCTGTTTCAGCCTAGATGCGTGCCATCAGTCATCACCTGCGGGCAGGTGAGCTCCTCACCTGGAAGAATTGCATGGGTTCACTGAATCTGAGAGCCAACACTTTCAAAAATGCCAAATCCTTTCGAGTTATGTGATCTCTGATTTTATTTTTTAATTTCACCACTCCTATTTTTTTTTTTTACTGATCTCCCTGCCTTTATATAATCTGTAATTAGGAAACTAGGAATTCAAATCCAGGCTGGGTCTATCTCAGGCCTAGTTGCAGAATAAGTCTACATTCTCTAGGTTGTGTGGTGTAAAGGGATCTTTTGCTTTTGTGTTTTCAATTAATTTTCTAATGCCAAGTTTGGCTAGAATGAAGAATACAATATTTCCTTTCATAATTCTTTTTTGGCTATTTAGCCTGTCAAAATATTTCCAGTTTTTAACCAGTATCAAACAATGTTGGTGATTACTATTTTGTAGTACTGTTTGAGATCTGCTCTGTGAAGCTCATATGAGATAATATTTCTAAAGCACTTATAGTACCTGGCACATACAAGGTGCATAATAAATGCTTATTCCTTCCTTCTTTCCTTTGTTTCTTCTATCCTTCATTTGTTTTTTCTACCCTTCCTCCCTTCCTCCTCCCTCCCTCTTCCTTCCTTCCTTCCTTCCTTCCTTCCTTCCTTCCTTCCTTCCTTCCTTCCTTCCTTCCTTCCTTCCTTCCTTCCTTCCTTCCTTCCTTCCTTCCTTCCTTCCTTCCTTCCTTCCTTCCTTCCTTCCTTCCTTCCTTCCTTCCTTCCTTTCCTCCTTCACAACAGTGCCTCTGTAGTCCAAGGGCACCCATTGACCCTACTATTTTGAATTTCTCCCTTGCCCTCAGTCAAGTTCCTTTTCTGCCTGGCCTAAGAAACTCATGGCTGGGGCCCCATGGTAATTGGTTGGGACTTTACCATTATGTCTTTCCTTATTGAGGGTACTGTTTGATTTCTAGAGAGAGGAGAGAAGTTCAGGTTGGCTCTAGTAAAAGACACTGCCCTTCTTGGGAATCCACTTTGTGTTAGTGTTGCTGTTTTAAGTGTATTGATTTGCATTCAGTGATATATTTCAAATGGAAAACCAAAAATAATAAGCCTAATTGGGAACTGTGTATGATGGGGTTAAAAAAAAGCATCTTGTGAAGATGTATGGTACCATGGAAAGAGCAGCGGGTTTGCAGTCAGTGGAAGATGGTTTAAGTCTCACCTCTGCAACCTACAATGCAGGTGACTTAGGCAAGGCCCTTCACCTTTCTGGGCCAGGTATTCTCATCTATTCAAAGGGAGAATTGGAAGAGATGGTCCCTGAAGTCATTTCCAGCTCTCAGCCTATGATCCTGGGGGCTGAACTGTAGCCTGAATGTTCCTATAATTGATATTGTCATCAAGGTATTAATAATATCTCACTCACACTACAAAGAATTGCTCTCTAGAGCTCATAGTATTGTATCCCAACAGTAACCTTAGGAGGTTGGTGCTATTGTTATCTTCATTTTATACCTCAGAAAGTTGGGTCCAAAGAGGTAGGTTAAAGGATTTGCCCAGGGTCACACAGCTAGTACATGTCAGGCAGAAGAATTCCACCTCAGGTCATCCTGACTCTAAGTTGTTGTTCAGTCGTTTTCAACCCTTTATGACCCCACTTGGGTTGGGGTTTTTTTGGTAAAGATACTGATGTCATTTGCCATTTCCTGAGCTGAGGCAAACAGGGTTAAGTGACTTGTCCAAGGTCACACAGCTAGTGTCAGAGACCATATTTGAACTCATGTCCTCCTTCAAAGACTGGTGATCTATTCACTATGGCACCACTTAACTACTCCAAGAGGACCTTATTCTCCATACTCCATTTCCTCTCTATGCTAACCTATAGCATGAATTGTTTTTTTTTTTAATGAATATTAAAGGCAGAATTACAATTTAGGCAGAAAGCTATAATCAAGGCATTTTTAAAGCAAAACAGGTTGATAGTATTTCTTGTTCATTGAGTTTTCATGGCCAAGGTAATGAAGTTAATACCAAACAATAAAATTTTAATAAGCTGTTTTTAAAAAAGAAAACTGGGCACCCCTTAATCGCTTGTTTATTAAAATGTTTTCCTTTCTAAGGGACAGTAAAGATTTCAGCATAGAATAGTGAAAAGATTACTAGGTTTGTAGTCAGAGCATCTGGGTTCAAATCTAGGCTCTCCCTCTTAACTGACTTTGGGAAAACCATTAAACCCTTCGACCTCAGGCCTTTGCTAGGTAAAATAGGTGTTCAGGTTGAGAGACTAGACTGAATGACCTCTTGGGTCAATTCCAGCTCAAAATTCATCAGACTCTACCTACTGGAGAAGGAAATGGCAAACCACTTCCAGTATCTCTGCCAAGAAAAACCCAAATTGGGTTACAAAGAGTCGGACAAAACTGAAATGAGCAAACAACAACAATAAGACTTGATCTCTTCAGGCAAAATCACTCCCATCCTAATTTGTTCCATTCAATCCCAATCACTTCCCCCTAAAAGGAAAAGAGATGAGAATGTGCTGGGATATCAGAGCTTTTGGGCCAGGGACTGACCACTCAGTATAATGATCCTGCTAAGTATTTGGAGTCAGATTCTTGCTTCTGGAACACCACAGGCTCTCCTGGTTTTCAGAAGAAGGGAAAAAAAGCATACAATATAGCCAAAAGAAAGTTAAATATCCCAATACCATTTTTCATGAAATTCTCTTAGAAACAATGCCAAGCAGCCCAAAGCCTTAAGGAATGTTGAGAAATATCAGCATTAAGCATTTAAAAGTGTAAGCTTCATGCCTTGCAGCTGCTTTTGTTTTTACCAAACTTACTGACAATTGCAAATGATAAAATGCCCACCTGGTCCTTTTGTTATTGGATCAGAGCATCTTCAACTTGGGTGTTAATTCATTCTTATGGTGAGTGTCTAATGGTCAAAAGCACAATAAACACTGAAAATATATTCGGGGGAATTCTCTGAGTGAATTTCTGCTTCCATTTTTCATGACAAAGTGATGGCTTTGCATGTATTAATTGCCATCACATTTTTATATCCACTCTAAAGTTTTCTTCTTAAGGAAATTATTGTGTTTTATAGTTCAAGTTGCATAGATTTAGGACTTTAAAAAATCCAGGTTCTTTTCCCATTTAATTTGGGAACATCAATAAAATATGAATGAATTGGCTAATGAAGTAATAACACTAATTTATGTCATGGAATATAGGTTACTGTTTATGAATTTGCTGAATTGCCTGAGTGCTTTGCTATGAGATAGCTGTCTCCTTCCCTTGCCCTTTTCCGGTTCACAGATAAATAAGATTAGCAGAATAACATGTCGCTGAGATCTCCTGTCGTGAGATAAATTGGTAGAATGAAGATGAGATATTACTGAAAATAAATGGTGGGCAAAGACAAGAAGTTTGTCTTCCCAAGTGGGGGGACATCTTTTTTTTAATCCCATCACACTCTTTTTCTCTCAATCTATGTTATCCCTTTGTATTTAGTGATTTTGAAATGTGGATAAAGGTAAAAAAATGGCCCCAGAGAACATAGATGAAAAGGCATTCAGAGGGCATGCCTTGAAGCTGGTTGGTCATCCTCTTCTATAAAGACCAAAATGAAGTCAATCCCCAAACACTGACTATCTTCTCTGCTCTCAGTGCTATGAGTCCATATGAGGTTACAGAAATATAAGACAAGATCCTTGCCCTCAGAAAGTTTACAATCTCAGTATTGGATTCTATGAGAGACTGGTGATCTCCCTGATTGGGGAAGACCCTTAGCATTCAAACCTTCCAAAGTTTTCTCTTTTTGTGTGTTTATTGTTTATTCTTTCCCATAAATCCCCCATTAAGGCTCTATGCCTTCCTCTGGACTATTTCATATAGTGTACATCTTCTCTGATAGAAGGAGGTATAGAAGAAGGAGGATCATCAAGGACAAGGGCTGTTTCCTTTTTGTCTCTATAACAATCCTAATGGAGTGGATGGCATGTAGTTGGCACTTAATAAATGCTTGTTGATAGAATTCTTTATCTATTACCTTACTCTTGATACATGATGAGCCCCCTCCTTTTGTCTGATGTTAGATTTCCCAAATGTCGCATTTTTTTTCATACTTGGCTAAATGAAACCATCTACTGAGAACCATCATGAATCTCTCCATTGTCCTTTGAATCATTAACGATCCAACTGGGGAAAAATGATGTTTATGCACATAAACAATGAATGAAATAAATGTTAGATTGTGGTAGAGATGGTACATGTGGTAATTTAGAGGAAGGTGAAATAATTGAGGACTATAGGCTTCATATTCAAGAGATGGAAGTGGAATTGGACCTTGAAAGATGGGATAGAATTTGTACTTATAATGGTGGAAGGAGAAGGAAGAGATTGTCTCAGGGAGGTGAGGATAAGGATGAAGCATTTATGAAATAGGAGACTGGCTTAGCAATGGGAAAGACAAGTGTAGGAGAGTGACTATTGAAAATTGAGTAGAAACAGGAAAGTGAGGGCTTATTATGCAGTGCTTGGCAAAATTGGCAAAAGCTTGCATCTGTTGTGTTATTCTATTATTATTTTTAATGAAGTATCATTACATTAGGTTGATGTTTTCATTTTTGCCTTTATTTATCTCCTCAATATTTAGCACAATGCCTGGCTCATAATTAGTGTTTAATAAATGCTTGTTGATTGATTAACTGTTGACTTTGCATTGATTTATTATTCTTCCTATGCCAAGTTCATAATGAACTGGTAGAAAATCTTCAAAGTATCACAAAAAACACAGAGTTATTTGGTGTTTACTTTCTGTTACTGACAATATTTTTGGTTAGAATTGGCTGGGACATGAGGCTTTATTTCTTAATGTGCATTAAAAACCAGGAACCTGATAGGCTATCCCCCCAAAAAAAATCACTTACTAAATTGAGTGTGAAAATGGTTCATTATAGCTGAGCTTTCATAACTATGGAAGAAAACCCATTGTGTAGCAACTAATTTCATTGTGATAAAAAGCATCACTTTAGTATATCCTATTCTGATTTCCTCTTAATGATTTCAATTTTCAAATACTTATGCTGTGTTTGTTGTTGCCCATGGCAGGGAGGGCAAATACTACCATAAATGTCAAGTTAGAAATAAAAGTATGTGTTGACAATATCACAGGTTGCAATTTAGGCTAGAAAACAGGCTTTCTGGAAAAAATCCAGACAGTGCTTTTGCTTTTATTATTCAATATTTATTGAGTACCTTTAGGGATTTTGGCATCATATAAAGCACATATTTGGGCCAAGTAAGAGAACTTAACAGAGGGAAAATCATACACACACACACCTGAAATAGAAGAAAATTAGGATCCATTTGGCTTAGTATCTTGTCTAAGATTCAGTAGATTTCTATCAACCAACTTATTAAAGTATCTACTATGGGTAATATGCTGTGTAAGGTCCTAGGGATTTATCTATATTTTTATCCAGAATTACATGTAGATATATAAATTATATATAAGATCCCCAGTACCTCTATATACAAACAAATGTATGTATATAAACATTATACATTTTATGTGTACATACATGCATATACATATATACATGTATGTATGCATGTACAGAAAAAAGATTCCAGATAATTTTGCAAGGAAGATACTAATAGCTGGGGGTGGAGATGAAAATCAGGAAAGCTTAATAAGGTAGAAGGTGGCAGTTGAACTAGGTCTTATAGGCAGAGATCCCAGATGGATGACCAGTTAAGAGTCATGGAAATGGGAAATAGAGTATCATATGTGAAGACTAATAAGGAGTCCAATTGGGTTGGAGTATAGTTGTTGCCTTCCCCCCACCCCAGGACAATGAGGGTTAAGTGACTTGCCCAGGGTCACACAGCTAGTAAGTGTCAAGTGTCTGAGATCCGATTTGAACTCAGGTCTTCCTGAATCCCGGGCTGGTACTTTATCCACTGCACCTACTAGTTGCCCCTGGAGTATAGTTTTAATTATCAGGAATAGAAAAGTAGGCTGAGATCATGTAGTGACGGAATTTAAATGACAAAAAAGATTTGATATTTGCTACTAGAGATACTAGGGATTTACTGCATTTTATTGAGGAGGGGAGTAATATGGACAAATATTGCTTTGGAGCTATGGAGATGGACTTTGCTAGAAAGTAACCCTAAGGGGGAAGTTAGGTGGCACAGTGGATAAAGCACTGGCCCTGGATTCAGGAGGACCTGAGTTCAAATCCAGCCTCGGACACTTGACACTTATTAGCTGTGTGACCCTGGGAAAGTCACTTAACACTCATTGCCCTGCAAAATGAATGAATGAATGAATAGATAAATGAATGAATTAATGAATTAATAAACCAATGAACAAACAAATGAATGAATGAATAAATAAATAAAAGTGGCCTTAAGCAAAGAAAAGGAAATAAAATGGAAAGTAATTGGAATTAAGAGAAAATTATAGCAATATTTTATATTGCCATCTTTCCTTGAATAAAAAACAAACAAAACAGAAAACAAAGGAAAGATAAAGAGTTTAGGTTAAATGCAGAAATTAAGAGTTCTTTGAAAGATAGCCATCTTATCCATTATTGACTTTATAAATTAATGCCCACGCCTGGATATTCTCAAGTATTCATGCACAGACTTCTTGGCATGAACATGTGGTTGTAAATATAATTTTCGCTGATTGATGTGGCCAGTAGAATAGTAGAATGATTCATGGAGGACTTCATCCTTAACCAATATGTTGCCTCCAAAGGAAAACTCAAACAATGAGTCTTCAAAGTATTGTGACCCCTGGAGTACAAAGCACTTTCCTGAACAGTAAGTAAGGTGTTACCTTCATTGGGAACCTCTCCCTATATAGTCACTGGAGGTGCTGGCTTCTGAGTCTGTACCTTTCATGCTACACTCTCATCTCACAATTATTTCTACCACTGGAAATCACAAAGCAGTCACCCAAGAACATTTTGTAGGATTTCAGTGGCAGATAAAAAGCTCAAGGTGGCCCCAGAGCATGGGCTACCATACCCAACAGCAAGACTGCTTAGAATTGGTTGGAGGAATACCACGTAGTTAATAATAAGATTTTCATCAGGAAACCAGGCATCGTGGTTTCTTCTTTCAGGTAGAGGGTCATTTTTGATATGACATCATCAGCTCTCTTCTAGATAGATCATTGCTAAACCAATATTTATCTCTGCTTGGGTGATAAATATAGCCCTAAAGTTTACAAACCCCTGTGTTTAAGTATATCAGCTGTGCCTGTGATGGTTTTTTGGTAAGCTTTCTTAGTTAGTCTTAAAAGGCTTAAAGTTAAGAGTAAAAATTTTCAAGGATTCCAAATATCATGTTTTTGTGTTGTTGTTTTTATTTAAAGTCCTTCTGTAGCTTATTCTATAAGTGGAATTCATTGAGTTTATTTGTAAATTATATGCTACTACATTAGATTATAATATCCACTAAGATATTTTGAAATAATATTTGAAGCAAAAATGAATCAGTGAACAGATCTGTAATATAAAACTATGATAATTAGTAAATACTTTGTAACAAATTAGTCATTTTGGTTCACACAGAATTGCTTTATAAGTACTCAGTTATTGTTTTAGCTCTTATTTTCTATAAAAATGGAGCAACCCTTTCTCATAATGCTTCCCAATTTCTAGATTTCTATGGAAATTCTATGACCCTGAGAGCAACTGGACAGGAAATCAGCCTTAAAGTCAAGAAGTCTGTGCACCAAGCCTTCTTCTGACCTCTGACACACTCCAATTGTGTGGTCCCAGGCAACTCTCTGAGATTATAAGTTGTAGAACTTCTGATCTGCCCCGATAGGGTGAATTTTCTCACTGGGTACTCACCACAGTAATAAATCCCTGGTCAGGATACCCCATTGTCTGTTGAATGAACAATATTGAGTCAGTATTCCACTGTAGGGTGGAATAAGCTTACAATTCCCCAGGTCCATGGATGATATCAGGATGCCTATCCTATATTATAAATTCTATTATCATGGTTTCAAAATGATCTCAGTGAGGCAGCTTGAGGGAACTCCTCTAAATCAGAGGATACTGACAACCTCTAGACTTATTTCATGACAGAACTTCATAAGAGAGATATCGCCAACTGGATTGGACTGTCTGGGAGGGTATATAGGTAGTGGGTTCCTTCTCCCTGATAGCCTTCTTTTAGTAGGTTGTAGAAAGCAACCTTGTATGTATCAGACAAGAAGACAAGTGAGATCTCTTCAAACTTTGAGATTCTGTAATTCAGTGAATTCAGTATGTCTACCATTTTAACATTCAACTTGATAGTTCAGTCAAGTAAAATAACATTTATGAAGTACCTATTATGTGCCAAACATATGTTAAGAACTAGGGATACAAAGAAAGGCAAAAAACCACCCCCAACAACAATAAATAAACTAGTCTCTGCTCTCAGAGATCTCACAGTGCAGTGGAGGGTGCTAAAGGATACAGTTCCCAAGGTCTATGCTATGGACAGGATCAGGGACACTAGACAAGCCGTGTATGTCTTCAGCAAACTCCATCAAGAGCAGGACTTAGCATCACAGCTGATTCTGCAGCCATTATTCTCCATTGTATTGAGAACATTTCTCAGCTTTAAAAAAGCTATGGCTAAAGATAGTATTCTAGACAGTGTTTATAAAACAGTGACTAAAACTGCCAGCCAGCCTTCATATTACTATTTAGCCCAGGTTGTTATTGCCTATATGAGCAATCATCACATCGATCCTCGTTCTTCACGTGTGCTCGGTGTGCCTGTAGCTGTAGTTAGAGTGTTCCATCTCCGATTTTCTGTCCACATTGAAGTTGGGATCTGAGGAAACAAGGTTAAGTGAAATTATGCTACAGCGAGATGAATCCAATAGCCTACAGCGACCTTATCCACAGAGCAATGGATTACATGTGTATCTTGTAAGTTAAATAATGTATGATTTAAGGCAGGAATGTGGTTTGTATTCACTTTTTTTTTTTGATAGTAAGAAAGTAGGCATATCAGTCCCATGGGAAACTTTATCCAAGGCTTTACCCTTGAGTGGATTAAAAGGTACAAATACCACTGAGCTGGAGAATGAATCAGGAAGATCAGCAGTGGAGTGGCCTGGATGTTTGATAGGCTTCTAGGCCATTCCAAAACCACCAGCCCAACTGCCTCAAGTGGCTGCCAAAAAGCCAGATGCTGCTAATAAAACTGACTGCATTCCACTTGGCATCTGGACCTTGTGACTCCCATCCAAGGGGAATTGTTGGAGGGAAAAATGTTTAAAATTCTCTTTGTAAAAAAAAAAAGTTATGTTTTGAATCAGGGATAGAAATATGTGTCAGGCCTAGCCTGCTGCAAATGAGACGGAGGACAGTAACATCTTGGTGACAGTAGGTAAAGAGAGGTCAGTTTTAAGTGGGTAGAATATGTTTGGCTCTGAGCTGTTGGTGACATTCAAAGACAGCTGATGGATATAGATCAGTCATTCAATGCCATTTTCCAGTAGAGGCATTGGAGTCAGTTGTCAAGTGACTTAATGATGTGCTTAGGCCAAGAATAAAAACTTCTTGGAGGCAGACACTATGACCTACACAGAGCTTTGGAGAGTTGCCCCTGTAAAAGGGCTAAGAGTAGTTTTAGAGGTAAGAAAGGAAGGAAGGAAGGAAGGAGGGACGGAGAGAGAAGGAAGGAGGGATGGAGAGAGAAGGAAGGAGGGAGGGAGGGAGGGAGGGAAGGAAGGAAAAAAGGAAGATAGAAAAAGAAAGAAAGAGAAAGGAGGGAAGGAAGGAAGGAAGATACAGAGAGAGAGGGAGGAAGGAGGGAAGGAAAGAAAGAAGGAAAGATGGAATGAGGGAAGGAGGGAAGGAGGGAGGAAATGAAGATAGAAAAAGAAAGAAAGGAAGGAAGAACAATACAGAGAGAGAGGAAGGAAGGAAGGAAGAAAGAGGAAGGGAGGGAGGAAAGAAAGAAAGTTCAAGATGTTTAAAGTTAGGATTCAAAATAGAACTCATCCCATAGTCTTTGAATGTTCCTATTGGCTTAGTCATTACATTGTAAACTCCTTGAGGACAAGTGCTGTCTTTTGACTTTTTTTGTATCCCTAGAACTTAGGCCCAGAGTCTAGCACTTAGTAGGTGCTTAATAATTTTGATATATCATTTGATCAGCTCCAGTATTTACCAGGGTTCACTATTACTCGTACCAAACTTTAGACTTGAAAATAAAATAGAAAGAATATGGACAATGCAGTTAAATTCATCTTTATCTAACTCCAGCTGTGCCACTTCCTCCCTGTCACCTGGGCCCTATGGTTTTCTATATTCTGAAAGGAAGGGGTTGGATTAGATGGCCTCCCAGGCCCCTTCCAATCATAGCTCCGTGATCCTGGGATCTACAGCAAGCAATAGGTGACATTTATGTAATGCCTTGAGGTTATTATATTACATTATTATATCCTTACAACATGAGGGAGGTGGTATCGTTACCCCCATTTTACAGACGAGGAAGCTGAGGAAAAGTAAGTCAAAGTTTCCTAGTATTTTTGATTTCTTTTTTACTGACAGTTCAAACTGATTTAAAGTAAGAAGTTAACAAGAAGTCACACGCATCTTAAAGGAAACAACAGATCTGTCCGGGAAGATGAGCAGCCTTGTTTTAGAAGCCAGCACTGCTGTGACCCATTAACTATACAAGGTTATTTATGTTCCATTTTGGGGAAGATGCTTTCGTGTGGTCATCTTTTCTTTTTGGCAGAAATGACACAGGAAAATCTAATTGCTTATTTTTCCCTAATTAAATCATCATGGGTCTGTATACTCCCAGGCATTCTGGGGATCTTCTGACAACTGCTTTGTTGCCTAGAAATTATGGATTCTGGGAGTTGGTTATAGGTGGAGGACAATGTGTAAGTCATAAAACTTACAAAGTGCCCAGTGCTACTGGAATCCTTCAGACCATCAGATCTAGCCCTTCATTCATTATTGGAGACCTTCGGTCCCACAAAGGACTTGTATGGTGGCAGTGGCATGGGGTCCTGGAGTGAGTGATGGATCAAGAGTCAGGAGATCAGGTCCTATTCCTGACACTGAAAGTATTCCCATAACAAGTCCCACCTCCTCTCTGGGCCTTGGTTTGCTTATCTGTGAAATGATGCTTTGGATCAGATTATCTCATTTTGGGACTCTAGGCAAATACTTAACACAGTGTGAGGAATATACTAAGTGCTTAATAAATGTTTGTGACTTATTGACTAGGAAGAGGTAGTATTATAGGAAAGTTTAAGGGACTCTCTAAAGAAAGAGGAGGTTATAGCTACAGGGGACATATAAGATGGAAAGAAAGAAGATCAAAAAGGTTTATAAGCCATAACAGTACAAAGGGGGTAAGAACAGTGGGATGGAAGAATTAAGGAATATTGTAAGTCATAGCAAACAGGGCAATTGCCAAAGGGATAATTCATAGGATCAAGAACTGGAGGGAAACCCTCACTGAAGGAAAATTAGGGGAAGGAATTAAAAGGGGAAATTGACATTTTAAAAGGGGCAACAGAACATGGATAAGTTCCATTTTACAAAATCTCATAATGTGAGAGCTGATCATTTAGGTTCGTTTTATTGAGTTGAAGTGACTCATGTTTTTAAGTTTTTTATAAAGACAAAATATTCAGATTTGTATATGCAGAGTTTTTAAAAATGAAAATATCTGATCATTGTATATGAATTTTAAAAATCAAATATGTATCCCATCCTACATTCATTTCTATATTTGTGTGTTTATACGTGTATAAGCAAGCATACTTGCAAGTGAGTACAGGTCACAAGAACTGATGGAGAAACTTGTGATGGTTAACATGCAGAAGAGAGGACATGGAGGTGGGGGAAGGGACATGAGCCTCTTCAAGTATCCCAGGGGCTCTCAGTCAGAAGGAGTAGAATTTTTTTGCTTGGTCCCATAGGACAGAGCTATAAATATGTGTCTGCATGCGCATGCACATACACATACACACACACACACACACACGCACCTATTTATTTTTCTAAGAAAAACAATTCATGATATTGAATAACCATGCCCAAAAAGTACTTTGAATTGTAAAGAAATGTAAATCATAGTTGTTTTAGGAACAATTTTTAAATCCTTCTAGAGGAAAAATAAATACCCATGGAGTCCTGAAGGCATTGATTGCATTATGGACTCTATCTACAATTACAAAAGGGTCTGCTTTGCTGACTGATTTTATCCTGAGCCTACAGGGTAAAGGCTAACTTTATATGTATTCTTCCAGAGCACTGTCACTGGTATCACTCACAGAAGCCCAGACTCTATGAGCTGGAAGAGACCTCAAAGGCTGACATGCCATCTGGTCTAACTTGTATCATGTTAGGGTATGTACAAGACATCAGGGCTCAATCATAGCACTGTATTAGACTGGGCATATTCATTCAATCACCAAGTATTTTATTAAGTGCATACCATCTGTCAAACACCAACCATACAAAGTCAAAATTGAAACCATCTCTGCCTTCAGGGAGTTTACATTTTCCTGAGTGAAATGATAGCTCTATATAAGATATATATATACATAATATGCCCAAAATGGAAAGATTATTAGGGAAGGAAGGGGGTTTTAGAGGATGTTTCACATAAAAGAGTATCCTTGAGCTGAGTTTCAATGAATATAATAATTATGAATCAAATAAGTCAATTGGTGAGTTAACCAATTCTTTATTAGCATCTTTCTTAGCTCCCTTCAAGACTTAGCTCAGATCTTGCATGGAATTATTTCAGCTGCCAGTGACTTATCTCCTGAGATCACCTTCAATTTACTCCCTACATATATATTTTTTTGTCTCTAGTTCTTTCACATTATTTCCCCTATTAGAATGGGATCTTCTCGAAGGCAGGGACTATCTATGTCTTTCTTTGAATATCCAGCGTTTAGTGTGGTGATGTCTCACACATTGTAGTCACTTAATAAATTCTTATTGGCTGCCTTGGCATAAAATTGTGCTAAGAACCATGTTAAATCTGAGGATAAGACATTGTCAAGCTATCAAAGAACATATAGCCTCCTTGGAAACCAAAGACAAACTAACAAACAACACGCATGGGCATGTGCGCGTGTGCGCGCACACACACACACACACCCACACACACCAAAAATAGATAAGGAACACCAAATATAGGAACCGATGAGGAAATAAGTTTTTCCTTCCTTGTAAAACGAACAGATGGGACTGGATGCCTGCTAGTCTCTTCACTCTGAAATTCTATGATTCCATGACCCTGTCTGTTAAAGTATGTTTTTTATTTTATTAGAACTTGAGAAAATGAAGATTCAGTGTGATCTTGAAGGTTAGGACAGATTATAGAAGGTCTTATATTTTAGAACCCAGTCAAATATGCTTGGCAATGAGTAGCTATTGTAGATTATTGATCAGGACAATGTCTTAATGTTGGTAGGGTTATCAAGGAGTTCATATTGGAGCAGTATAAAGGCTTGTTTAGAAGACAAATGGAACTGGATGTAGGGGGATCAGTTAGCTCAGAGATGTCAAACTCATGGACCACCCACATGGCCACAAAACTCTTGGCTAAACCAGATTAAATTGTAATTGGGAAATGTTAAAACAAAAATTCAATGCAATATAGATGATGGTAATTTGTAGTTTTCTAAGTTACTATGTAACTGGTAAGGGTGGATTTATATTTGAGTGGGACATCATTGGACTAGGACATTGGATCCAGACAGTTAGCCCTGAGGTGTTGTGACTCTCGACTGATTTAGCAACAGGGAATAAATAGGACAGTGGAATTCCAAGTAGAATTTTTATTGGAGCAAATGATAGCACTTAGACTTAGATTCTAAGGATTATCTAACTGTAAAGGATGAAAGAGGAGGGTGAGGACCCCATTGTCTCTGGTGTGGCATGATGAAAGCTTGTTGTTTGTCATGGATGGGGTTATGGACTCAGATTTGAGTCTTGGCATTGACAATGTCTGTGTGACTGTGGACAAGAAAGCCACTTAGTCTCCCAGTTTCCTCATCTGTAAAACAGAAAACTATTCTTAGAGTTACCTACCTCAGAGAGATTTTCTAGGAAAAGGACTTTGTAAGCATAAAAATCAACAATATAATAATTCTCTGCCCTGAGGGAGATGTAGATAATAACTAGATATAGAGAAGATATATGCATAGTATCCCAAAATTCTTAATGGAGTTTTAAGCTTTAATAGCTTAATAAGACTTTTGGAACTTCCTGTGTATTAGAAAGAGATGGTAATCTCAGAGGAAAAGGCATTCTCAAGTGAGACCATCTTTGAACTCAGCTCTCCTGACTCCAAGTCAAGGAAACTGTCACATAAATAGAAAAAGCTTGAAAGAAGAGAGTGTTTTGAGAGATCCTGTGTTATATTTTGGCAAAACCTAAAGAGACAGAACACCATCCAAATGAAACCATCTTATAGGCAGAGCCAACTGTAGTGGAGTAACTGGGGCTTTGTTCCAGAGTGCTGACAACACTTGCAAATCTTCAGACTGAATGGAACAGAGTTTAGCATCTAGTTAAGTCTGAATAAACACTTAGGTCAGGTCTCAAATGGTGAGCTTAGATGCCCCCTCTCCTATCTCACCTATCCTAGAAGGGACACTTCCCTGGCATTTCTGGGTCTCTATATCTCTATCATAGGACATAAGACTATGTTGCCCCCTTACTTAAGAAATGAGAGTTTGGGTGTTTTTGGTGCTGTTTTCCTTCCCTGGGAACACACATTTCTACTTAAGGCTCTACTTATAGACAGCTAGAAATCAAAATTTTGGTCATAGATGAAGGCTTAGAACCGGTAACCATGGGAGTTTGAGGAAATCAGACTAAACATCACCACATGCCCTATCATAGCATAAGACTGTGTGTGACTGACTCATCCTCTTTCATCTCAATATGCAAGAGGCTCATTCTATTGATATTGAGGAGACAGAACCACTAGCCTATAGCCAGCCACTTTCAGGAACATGTACAGTGCCTCCATATTCTCCCCACACCACTTTTGATATTTACATGTTGTTCCTGGTTCCAACTTTTGAGTGAGACAATTGTAGGCACTTGAGACTCATCCCTCAAAGCTCTGCCCAGTACCCATAGCAGCAAGGCAGTTGTCCTTAGAGAGCCTCCATTAAGACCTTCCTAGAAGTGTAGAGCAGTAAAGACGTTTGATTGGAGTGTAGGCATTGGGAAGGATTGTAAAATTATCTCCTTGTCTACCTATAGGTCAGGGATTGGGAAAATATTTGAAGTGCTTAACAAACCTTAAAGCACTTTATAAATGTTACTTATTATTATTTAGTCAGTTGCTCAATCAACAATCAATAAGTATTAAGTAGCTACTTTATGCCAGAGCATTTTAAGGCAGAGGTCTTACTCTTTTTTGTGCTGTTGACTTTCTGGGCAGCCTAGGGAAGCCTATCATTTTCCTTTCTCAGAAGCATATTTTAAATGTATAAAATATGATGTGTAGAATTACAAAGGAAACCAATTATGTTGACATAGTTATCGCTATATCAATATCTGTCTATATTTATTTGCATACCAATCTATGTGTATGGATATATCAACATATATCCATATCTATATTTTAAAGTTAATTTAATCCAGGTTAAGAATCCATGGTATGTATGTATATATATATGAAGACCTATGTTGGTACAGTTATAAATTTGAGATGGAGGGAATGGAACTATTATTTCATTGATGTAACAATCTCCCAGAAAAAGAAATTATCTCTATTAAAGCAGGTCAGTATCTGCTTGGCGATATACAGTCTTACAAGGTTTGCCTATAGCACTGAGAGGTTGGGACTTGAATAGGGTTCTACAGCAATATGTATCTTAGGTGAGATTTGAACCCAGGTCTTCCTGACTCCCATGTTACTTTTATCTTTGTAATGCTGCACTGTCTTTATACTTTTCACTGCCTTTCAAATGAATTCAACAAACAGTTATTAAAACCCAAGTTTGTGCACAAACAGTGCTAAGTCTCAGGAATACAAAGACAAAAAAAAAGCCTGCAAACAGGTTATTTCTGTGGAGGGGGATACAAAGTATTTATATAGTTCCACCTGAACACATTTCAGTGGGAGAGACCACTAACCACTGGAAGTTGGAGAGGATTATGTGGCAGATGGCAGCTCAGCTAGGCTTGGAAGAAAACTAGTGCATACATTCTATGTGTCTTCTTTAAACATAGATAAATATATGTATCATCATTAAATATCCTGAGGAGCAGCCAGGCAGAAAGCTGGGCCTATGGTCAGCAAGACCCGGGTTCAAGTCCAGCTTCAGACACATACTATTATGTGACCTTAGGCAAGTCACTTAACCAATCAGTGCGTCAGGCAACTTTTAAGATGATTATTTCCAGAGAAGCTGCCAATGGACACTGGTAAAGGAAGTTCTGTCACTGAGTTTCCTAGACCAAAGAGACCAAGAATCTAATTAAGAATTTAAAAAAAAAAAACGATCTTCATGGAATCATAGTGTTCTTAGAACTAAAGTGGGAATGGACCTCAGAGGTCATTCAGTCCAATCCTTTCATTTTGCAGATAAGGAAACTGAGGGTCAGCATACGTAAGCAACTTGTCCAACATGGTTGCCCAAGTAGAAAGTGGTACAAATGGGATGTGAATCTGGACATTAGATGGCTACTCCATTTTTCATTCCAACATACAATGCCAATCTGTATAGAAATCTTTATAGAGATGGTGGATCCATCTCACCATTTCTAATAAAAGAGGAGTTTTTTGTTTGTTTGCTTTTGTTTTGAGATGGAATCAAAGAGGTTCATATTCCAAGAAAGACATGAACTGGAGTAGAAATTAGAGAGGGAAGAAAAGAGATAATGGGATTGAGGAAGAAGCCTGCATGAGAAAATGGAGAAAAGGAAGATGGCGGAGGGTGGGGAGGGGGGTGGAGAGGAGAAGAGAGATTCTAGAAATCATTGAAGAGGACTGAGAGAACCATTGAAATGCTTGCAGAAGGATGACCTCAGACATTATGGGCTAACTCCAATAAACATAATATTCCCAACCTGAATCTTTCTGCTTTTCCCATTATGAGTACATCATAGTTTTCCAGTCTCGTTGCCAAAGGCAAGACAATCATATTGAAAAGGACTAGATGCCAGGTACTCCGACGTGTGCGTGTCTGCTCCAGCGTGTGTGTGCATGTGTGTGTTGGCCCGTTGACTTTCACCTTGCGCTGTCTTTGACCTGATGAGCTGGGAGCTGGGGGTGGCCGTGTTTGTCCATTAATGACTCTTTTTGTTTGCAGCAGCCCTATGCACCAGCTCCCCACCCCATGGCTCCTCCCAGCCCCAGCACAAACAGCAGCAACAACAGCAGCAGCAACAACAATAGCGGAGAACAGTTGAGTAAAACCAACCTGTACATTCGAGGCCTTCCACCCGGCACCACGGACCAGGACCTAATCAAGCTGTGTCAGCCGTAAGTGCCCTTAACCGTACTTAGTAAGCCTTGCCTCTCCCCCAAAGTATGCTTGTCTCATAGTTCCTCCTCGCATAGGCTCATGCATTTCTTGTAGCAGCTGTTTGGACAGTCTTCTGTACCATGACCTCACTAGTATCAGTGAATGATATAACAGCAGGGAAAACAAATTGATTTCAGGATGAATGAAAAGAGACTCAGCGGCCAGAAAAAGGGAAGTGATTGATGGTCTCATTGCCCACTGTCCGGGACAGACTATACCTATAGGAATTCTGGGCTCCAAGTTTTAGAAAAGATATTTATGATTTGTGGAAAGTATAGAAGACGCCAGCCAGGATGGTGAAGGCTCTCAATAGCTATAGAATAGAGAACAGTTATAGAATAGAATACTAGAGGTGGCTTAGTGCAAAGCTTCTTCAACTGTGGGTTGTGACCCCAAATGGAGTCACAGAACTGAATGTAGGGGTCCTGAAAATTTTGTCAACAGTAAAAGGTTACATATACCTATTTTATATACCTATATCCCAGGGTTGAGTAAAAATTTCTCAGGTGAAAAGGGGTGATGAGTAGAATAAGTTAAAGAAGTCCTGGCTTAGTGGATAGAGTACAGAGCTTGGAGTCAAGAAATATACATCTTCCTGAGTTCAAATCTGGCCTCAACCAATAGCTGTGTGATCCTGGGAAAATCACTTCACCCGGTTTGCCC
The DNA here is from genome assembly GCF_019393635.1 of Dromiciops gliroides. Taxonomy (NCBI): domain Eukaryota; kingdom Metazoa; phylum Chordata; class Mammalia; order Microbiotheria; family Microbiotheriidae; genus Dromiciops; species Dromiciops gliroides. The sequence goes on along the minus strand of NC_057865.1, from coordinate 24,753,361 downwards.
TCGGTCTCCTCCTCTGTAAAATAAGCTGGAGAAAGAAATGGCAAACCACTCCAGGATCTCTGCCAAGGAAACCCCAAGTGGGGTTGCTAAGAGTCTGACACAACTGAAAAATGACTGAACACAGTGACCTATAATTGTTTGCTGAGGTGGAAGATCCATAGGGCAGTGGTAGAAACAATAGGTAAAAGGCAAAAAGAGGGAGATTTTGGTTTTAGGTGAGAGGATGAGGAAGGAACAAACAACTTTTCAACAATTAAAGGCTTCCCATTGTTGAATGGGCTCCTTAGGTAGAGAGTGAGTACCACTGGAGGTCTCCAGAAAAAGAGGCTGACCAGTTGTGTTTATCGAAAAGAAGCTGCTTCTCTATAGTCTGTGCATCAAGTGGCCCTAGAGAGTTCTCTACCTGAAAGAATTTTTAGTTTCTTTACAGAGAAAACACATGGCTTTAGGACCACTCATCCTTTTAGTACAGTCATCCCAGGGGAAGATTATCACTCTTCTATTGCACAATAATATGTACTAAGTTATGTAGAAACAGGCAGCAGCCAGACAGTAAATTGTCAGTTTAACAATAAGCATTCATTTAAAGACAAGCATTTATTAGGCACCTGTTATGTTTCAGTTACTGTGCTAAGTACTGGAGATAAAACAAAGGGCATAAAGATAATATCTGCCCTCAAGGAGTTTGTAGTCTAAGAAGCAATTGATATGGGTTAAGACAGACACCACACCCCATTAGGGTGATTTCAGTACTGGGTTTGGATACTTGCATGTATATTTAATGTTGAGTTATTTCAGTTGTGTCAGACCCTTCGTGACCCCATTTGGGTTTTTTGGCTAAGATACTGGGGTGATTTGTCATTTCCTTCTCTGCGTCATTGTACACATGAGGAGATTCAGGCAAACTGGATTAAGTGACTCACCCAGGGTTGCATAAGTATATGAGGCTGGATTTGAACTCAGGTCTTCCTGGCTCCAGGGCCCGTGTTCTATCCTCTGTGCTACCTAGCTATGTGTGTATAGGTTTGTCTATGTACAGTTTTTATCACCAACTACTAAAATATTGTGAAACAATCTATTTCTTGTAGCCGCATATCTCATATAAAGTCTGGTTCTCACAAAAGTTTATGACATGAAAATGTCAGAAAATATTACCTTCATAATAGTAGCTCGCATTTGTATAATGCTTTCTTGTTTGCAAAGCTCTTTCCTTACAACAACTCTTTGAGGCAAGTTTTAAAAGCATAGTTTCTCCCATTTTGTGGATGTGTCTTATAGGTTAATGGACTTGTCCAGGGTCACACAATTAAGCGAATGGTTGAGCTAGAAATGAACGTAGGTTTTTTTTAATCCCAGGCTCTTTCCCCTCAATGCCCTTCATAACATTTGCCTTAATTAACCCTTCTCCCTCCATCCAAATACATTCCCTTCTAGAAACTCTGGGACTTGTAGGCTCAAACAACACCATATGAACAAGTAACTGCTATGTTGCAAAACAAATTCCCTTTGAATCCATACCCTAGTAGGAAGAGTATTGTTTTCACAAATATAATTTACTTATGCCTGTGGAATCCAGCAGAGATTTGATTTTCATTGAATATGGTTTCATTAACTTTACATGAATATGCAAATAACCTATTAATTCATCTTATGGTAATGTGGAAAGAATGTTTGCTCTGGAATTCGAGGACAAGGGTTCAAATTCCCCTTCTGCTGCTTCCCGTTTGTGTGACCTTGAGAAAATCATTTAATATCCCTAGGCCTCAGTTTTCTCATCTGTAAAATAAAGCAGTTGGACTCTGAGGCCGATTGAGGCCTTGGTCTATGATCGATCATGATACAGGACTCCTGGTATGGGAATTAGCTTCATCAATATAGATTTCTTTGTCTATGACTTCGTAGATCTGTCTTAGGGAGTTGTTCGAGCCACAAAGAGGTTAGTTGTAATCATGGCCTTTAAATCATGAAGGGAGTGGGTGAAGACGAGGAGAAGTCTGAGTATTTTTTACTTGAAACTGCTGAGTTACCAAACCAGCTTTACATATAATTCTACATTCTCACATAATTACAATTGGAAATCATTAATTTTAAAACCAATGAATACCATTAAACTCTGCCAGCCATATTAGTTGAAATGAATGCAGCTGACCTTACCTTTGGCATCAAGATTTCCTGCCAAATTTTTAGCCAGTTAGGTTTAAAATGCTATTTCTCAGAAGAAAACTAATGTTTAAAGTCCCCCCTTCCCCAAATTCCTAATAATTTGGTCTGCTGAATGACTTATCCAAAGTCATAAAGCTGGTAATCATCACAGACATGATTAGAATTCAGAACCTGCTAAGGTCCTAAGCATAAAATGTTTCTAAAATGATTGTTGTTTTTGTTTTGCTAAAGGTATCTGAAATAGTTTGTCCTAGAATGTATGGAATCATTTTAAGTCCAGGGATTCCTTCTCACAGGATTCTCATTCAGAAGCAATATTGATGCGTTTATTTGTCATGTAATTGGCACTCAGTGATATTATTTTTGTAGTTTTGGCAGGATGTTGCTCAATTGTTCTATTTCATTTTGGCAATTGCTTAAAAAAATTAGAGGATATTTATTTTGTTAATTTTCCAATCTCTAAATGATTGGAAGAGGAAAAACAAGCAGACAATATTTGTTTGTCTTTGTTCTGGATTTGAGAATGGGAGTAAATAACCAAATAGGAAGTGGGAGATAAACTAACCTACAAATACAGAATAAAAGCATCTATGGCCAGATTGATGTGTAGATCTGTGTCCTTTCCACTGGTCTGAAAAGTGCTTGAGTTTTAAGAAAGCAGAAGGCATAAATGTGAAGTGTAAATCCATATTCTGAACAGAACCTTTTATTGTTTTTCAGAATTAAAGCAATAAGCTAAATGAAAACAAAATGGAAGAAAAAAGTTTCAGAAAAATGTGGCCTCTTAAAAGTGCTTAAAGATTCTAGCTTATTTCAATATGAGTCTGCAGTATAAATATTCATCTGCTTTAAGACATTTTGTCAATCAGATATCCTTGCTTCCCATGGATGTCTCTTTAAAAAATAAATTTATATTTATGTCAGGACCCTGCCTGCTTCTCTATCCTGGAAAATTTCAGACCACTGACTGTTTTTCCTATTACATAATATCCTACTTGATAAGAAAACTTGATGTACTGGAAAGAACATTGGATCACAGGAGACCTAGGTTCTAATCTTGATGCAAACACTTAACGAGTTGAGTTGTTTGACCCTTACCAAATTGTTTTACATCTCTGGAACTGAAATTTGTCATTTGTAAAATGAATATAGGTTAGTGCAGGGGCAACTAGGTGGTGCAGTGGATAAAGCACTGGCCCTGGAGTCAGAAGGACCTGAGTTCAAATGTCAACTCACACACTTATTAGCTGTGTGACCCTGGGCAAGTCATTTAACCCCAATTGCCTTAGATATCTGGGGCCATCTCCAGTCATCCTGATGTATATCTTGCCATTAGGCCACCCAGATGGCTCTGAAGGAAAGAGTGAGGTTCATGACCTTGCACAGCCCTCCCTCACTTACATCCAATTCAGTGCAAGTCATGACATCACCTCGATGTCATGGTTCACTTCAAGAATGAAGGACAAATATACATGCATTCATACATACAGACATACATAGTCTAGGTGATTGATTAAAAGAGCTTCATCTGGCTTCAACATTCTGCAGGATGACTTTTCCTTTTCCTATGAATACAATCATAGAAAGCCAAAGTATTTGAAATCTTACCTAGAAGTCATTCTGCCTCAGCTGTAAGGAACTCTTTGTTGTTGTTATTCAGTTGTTTCAGTCCTGTCAGACTCTTCATGACCCCATTTAGCGTTTCCTTGCCAAAGATACTGGGGCAGTTTTTCATTTCCTTCTCCAGCTTGTTTTACAGATGAGGAAACTGAGGGAAAAAGGATTGAGTGACTTGCCAGTTCTTAACAGCTGGCCAGACCATGGCATGAGGTGGCATATGTTGCCAGTGTATGTCCTCTTCCCAATGTTTGGAGTCTCTGGTCATACGTCCTTTACCTTTTTACAGAATACTCATCCTACCATGCATATCTGATCTCTTGTGGGTTTAATGGGGTGCAGTTCACTGTGGTCCCAAGACAAGCTTAGCTCAGTTCAGAAAGGCTCACTGCCTGAAGATTTGTTAACTCAGTGGAAATCTGTTTGCTAAGGCATAGCAAGCAGAACCATGACTTGTGATGGTAGAAGGAAGCAGGCACATTGTTGCAGTTGAAGAAGTGAGACAAAAACTTCAAATAATCATTGCATTCTGATTTATCCTCACTGTCCCAATCGTTCCTCACTAAAAAACAAGCCTCTATTTGTACACTTTAAACATCTGCCTCCATTATCATCCATTTCCCCCTTTTTTGCTGTGAAATTATAAATCCTTTCTGACTTCACTTTTTCTTATTTTATAGGAAAATTTAATATTTGCTAATATCCATGGTAATAAGATCATAGAAAACACGGAAGTACAAAGAAGGCAGAGACAGATTGAATTATCCTACATTTAGTATACAGTGTTCATATTAATACTAATGAACAGCAAGAAAATCATATTAAAGAAGAAGAAATTAAATTATTTCTCAATGTATAATCCAAGAGCAAAGGGATGCTATCAGGATTTGTAGCATCCCTTCACAATTCTTATTAAGTAGTACCATTAACATTTATCACCAAAGATTTTGAGGTAGAATTACAAGCAAGATAAAAGTGAAAAAGAGAAGATAGAAAAATAACATCCATGAAGAATGCTCAGCCTCATGGGATCTCAGGGAAACATCTTTAGATAATTTAATATACCATAGTTTGGATGAAGTCATCTATCACAACTTTGTTATGGCTTGAAGGATAGGATGCATTTCTAGATTCGGCATGTTTTATACCCCATAGACTAATTTTCCCCTAAGAATACAAAGTGCTATGACATATGACTGCATCGTCAAGTCCTTGTCCATTTGTCCCTTTTCAAACACGTGACAAATGTGGTCGAGGAAGACTTTTTGGGAGGTTCAGGAAAGGCCAAATGATCCCTGAGATCTTGTCCAGTTCTAAAATGTCCTGTATCACCTGGAGGATGGAAAAGTCACAACTTGATGCTATTGTAAAGTGACTTCTAGAGCATTAGGCATAGGACGTAAAATCATGCCTAGGGCTATGGGTGGAAGGGACCCCAGATACCATCTAGTCCAACTCTTTAATTTTACATGTGAGGATAATAGGGCCCAGAGAGGGAGTTTCAATGACTTGGGCAAGTCACTTAACCCCAATTGCCTCACTAAAAAAAAAAAAAAAGCTATATTCATAGGAGATTTCTGGAAGGTGCCCATTCAACAATTCAAAATTTACCAATTAGATGCTTAACATCATCATCATCACCATCACCACCATCATCATCATTTTGCTGAGGCAATTGGGGTTAAGTGACTTGCCCAGGGTCACACAGCCAGCAAGTGTCAAGTGTCTGAGGCTGGACCTGAACTCAGGTCCTTCTGAATCCAGGGTTGGTGCTTTATCTACTGCACCACCCAGCTGTCTCCAGCTGCCTATTATTTTCAAGGCACTAGGAATAAAAAGATGTAAACTAGACACCCTTTGTCCTGAGGGAGAACCATGAAGTCTTTGTTTGTTGGTGTGTTAGTTTGTTTTTGGTGAGACAATTGGAGTTAAGTGACTTGCCCAGGGTCACACAGCTACTAAGTGTCAAGTTTGTGAGGCGGGATTTGAACTCAGTTCCTCCTGACTCTAGGGCCGGTGCTCTATCCACTGTACCACTCAACTGCCCCATGAAGTCTTATACTGGAGGGACAAACCAAGTAATGTCATTAAGAAACTACAAGTACAAATATAAGAGAAATTGATCAAATGACATCACGAGACCCAGGTTTAATTCCAAGCTCTGCTACTTGATTCTTGTGAACCCTAGGTAAGTTATTTACCAACTGTCTGGCCTCAGTTCCTTTTCAGGTCAAGATCTATAATTTCACAGGGGTAAATTATAATTACTTGGAAAATCTTTGTATCAGAGGTAGGACCTGAGTTGACTCTTGAAGGAAATTAAGATTCTTAAAGGTGAGACTGATTTTTAGGAACAGTGATTTTACTGAAAAAAAAGATGCCCATGTTTTTCTCTGAGTGCTGGCATATGGGGAAGAGAAAATGAAACAGAGGAAGGGCAGAGTGAGTTTGGTGTGAAGGTGGACCAGTACAAGCTTCATAGGCTTATTCTAACTTTTGTGGATTAATGACATTTGGAAATTCCAAGGTTGCCTTTATCTGTTGGACTATAGCTCCTCCCATAAAAGTTTTACGTTTATGTATTAGATGCTTCGAAATACATCCTTGGGGTAAAGTGACAATGTTCTTTTAAAAAACACCTAAGTAGTTTCCATAATGAGCATAATTGGAAACAACAATGAAATTCCTATTTGAAATGCCCATGATACCTCTTATCAGAAGATCCCCAGTGTCTTACAAAGTTTAAGGAATCCTCAAAAAAGCCTTAAGAATCCCCCATCCACCACTTATGCACTACTTTGTGAGGTTGTGTGGGCTTGGAAAAAAAAAAAAAAACAGTGTTGTAGAGGGAAGGGAGGGGCCAGTCTTGGGCAGTTTCATGTCTTGTCTCTGACATTTGTTGTTCATACTTCGTTCTTGAAGAGGACCGTGACATGGGGCTGATGTCATGACTGGCAGTGAATTGGATTTAAGTGAGGGGTGACTGTGCAAAGTCACCAATTCCAATGTCTCCACAGCCATCACGATCCAGTGACAAGATATACATCAGGGCAACTGGAGATGGTTCCAGATGTTTGAGGCAATTGGGGTTAAGTGACTTGCCCAGGGTCACTCAGCTAGTAAGTGTCTGAGTTGAGATAGACTGACAAACACTTGATGTCAAGGTCATCTCTAGATGAAATCTTCCTGTATCTCTGCCTGTCTGTTTTTCTGTCTTCTCTTTCTCTTTCTGTCTCTCTCTTTCTCTCCATGTCTCTTTTTCTTTCTCTATCTCTGTGTCTCTCTCCCTTCACACTGCACGTATATATCTACATTGATGTGTGTATGTATGTGAGTATATATGTCTATATAGTTGTACATGTATATACATATGTGTATATGTGTGTATACACATCCATGCTTAATTGCATCTTTGCTGTTCTTCCTTCTTGTCATGAATTTAGAGCTTATTCCACATCTACCTGAAGCTAAACAGAGACAAGTGAGCAGGAAAATCCCTACCTGCCCACGCTTTTCTTTCTCCTCTTAGACAAAGAAGCAGGTGAAGCATTTCCCCAGTCTATATCCATTCGATGCAAATTTCCTCCTTGCTCAGCTTACTGCTCAGCTTACTTCACTTTCCAGCTGCCCCTTTAAAGCTATGCTTGGCATGCTTCTTCCACAGGCACTTAATAGGCAAGGGAGACAGACACTCCTGTGATGCAAAGCAAGGGAACCAAAGAGCTGATGTTTGGGCTTGATAGTGAAACCCTCTGCCTGGGCTAATCTCCTAGACTTTCTCCAATCCATTTGCACCAGTATTTTCATGCCAAGCACGGAATGCTTCAAAGCCAGATTAGGTAAGGAGTCAACTGGTGTACTCTGGATGCTCTCGTGCTGAGTCCATTATAAATAGCGTCGGACAGTTCTGACAAATGCCCCGACACAATCAAACCTTTTATCAATTTAAAAGTAACCTTGTCACAGTAATCTGTCAAACTGTTCATATACAACTAAAAGAAAACAAGTCATCATGTACCCTGAGTCACCGAGTAAACAAGAAATATGGGACTAGGAAATGGCTGTGCTCTTTCTTCCAACTTCTTTCTAATGAGAACAGAAGCAAGAATTAGAAGCATTCCACTACAAACGAGGCTCCCTTTATCCAACAGCTTGGTCAGCTCCCCAGTCTTCTTGCAAATAGAGAGAAGCCAAATACTGATAATCAGAGTACCTGTGTTATGGTCCCAGCAAGGAGAGTTTTAATTACAGATGCACTCAAAGAAAAGTTATAAATTTCCACTACCATAATTGTTCAATGTGTCTAAAACAAAATTCATTATCTTTCCCCTCACAGCCTCCCCTGTTCCTATTCAGGGTACTTCCAATTTGCGAATTCCAGGGCTGAAGTAAGACTTCAGAATGAGAAGTTGGGGAATAGGAGAGCAGGTCTTGAGTACAGCCTTGAAAGGAATGACACCCCATTGGGGGCCTGTGCTAGACAAAATAGGAAGCCATCAAATTGTTCTAGGTAGTGGTGTGATACGGAAAGACTTGTGCCTTAGGAGATTACTTTAACAGCTATGTGGAAGATTCACTGAAGAGGGGGGATATTGGAAACCAAAAGACCAGGTCAGAGGCTATTGTAATAGGCTGGGCAAGAGATGATGAGATCAGAAGGGGAGGGAATAGATATGAAACATGTGGAGGTAGAATTAACCCCAAAATATAATGCTTGACAAATGATTGGATGTGCAGAATGAATTTCATGCCAGAGTATTTCATAATAGCAATAGTAATTATAATTTGTTATTAGTAGTAGTAGTAGTAGTAGTAGTAGTAGCAGTAGCAGCAGCAGCAGCAGTAGTATGTATGTATAATACTTATAACACGGTCTTGCTATTATTAGCCCCATATTTCAGATTATTTGACTGAGGCAGAGGAAGAATATGTGACTTGCTGGAGGTAACAACTAATAGGTTTCTAAGGCATGATTTGAACTCCAAATCTTTCGTATCCTAGCTCTCTTACCACTGTGTACACAGCCTCTTAAGTAATTTAAATGTCTATTATATGAATCCTTTTTGTAAAAGCACGGGATCCTTCTCTCAAATAAAGAAGAGCACACTGATTTTCCTTCCTGTAAATCCCAATCCCGAGATTCTATGAATTCAGATTTCCACATATCAAGTTTACTTTACAAAAAAGTAAGTTGTGATAGTACTTTCTAGAGGGTTTGTCAATACATCAACTCTTTTGACTCTTCTTTTTTGCTGTTCATTTTTTTAAGTTGAGATCTATGATTGTATAACTAGGAGGAATTCCAATATAGAAACTCTCTCCATTTGAAATTTAAATGACAATTTCTCTTTTACAGCCCTACAGTCAGTTAGGAAATAGAGTATTGGACCTAGAGACAGGAATATTAGAGTTCAAATCTAGCCTCAGGCATTTACTAGCTGTGTGATCCTGGGCAAGTCATTTAACCTCTGTCTGTCTCAGTTTCTGTAAAGTTAGATCAAAATAACACCTACTTGCTAGGGATGTTGGAAATATCATATGAAGTGATACTTGTAAAGCTCTTTGCAAAACTTAAAGCATTATATGATTGCTAGCTATTATTATTAGAGAAACACCAAGGAGGGCCTGAGAAGTTAAGCAACATCTTAGGGTCACATTGACACTATATGTCAGAGACAGTATTTGAACTCACCTTTTCCTAGCACGAAGGCCATCTCTCTATCTGCTACTCTCCATGAACTCACCCTCATCAGATAGAAATATGACAAAAGATATTCCTCACCCAAAGTGTCACCAAAGTCCTTCTATGGGTCTTGTTGTAATGGTGTACCACGTACCCCGAAAACCTAGCCTTGGGTCACCTCCGACTATTACATGCTTTGGTACTGTCTTAGATCTGTGATATCACCTATATGATTACATTCTCTCATTAACTCCAAAAATTCCATGTCTCTTCTTCCTCAGTGACTTATACCTAAATTATCCCATAAACCCCCCACCGGGGTCCATCCAGCCTGGTGGGCTTTCCTCTAGATTTGTTGTGGGAGGGCATTGCTTATGCTTTGGGTTTCACTGCATTAGCGACTCACCTCCTTATCCTCTCCTACAGCTCTCCCACGTTGTCCTTTACACTACTCAAAGACATATCAATTCAATATAAGACACGTTTTGGAAGCCTTTATATTGAGAGTCTGGGAATAGCTCGATTCCTTTTAAGAATCAAATGGAATTCTGTAGGCGCAAGTCAGACCTAGGATGCCAGCTTTGATTCATTGAATTGCATAATTTAGTTTAAAACTCTGTTGTCTGAGGTAATTGGTGTGTGTTACCATTTTTATGGCATAGCGACTAGATTTTTATTGATGAGTCAATAGCTTGGGAGTGATTTTTTTTTTTAGGTTCAGTCATTTTTGCAAGCTAATTGTGTGCTTTATGGTAGCTATATTTTCATTTAGTGATTTTTCCCTCCTCTGTGATTCTAACAAACTATCTTTTTATTTCCTCACTTACTTCTCTGCCACCTCTCCCTTTCCATGTTACACGATTATGTTGTCTTTGGAATCAGAGAGTAAGAGACACAGGTTACTGAAATATTGATTAAAGAAATGACAACGGTTAATATGTAACAAATTTAGTAAAGTTAGTAAGTATGTGGCAATGGAAAAGGTCATAGATTTGGAATTAAAGGATTTGGGTTCAAATCCTGCTTCTGTCATTTACTGCAGTGTGGCCAATGATAAGTGATTTAACATTTCTCTGGGCCTCAGTTTCCTTCATTTTAAAATCAAAAGTTGGATTAAACAATTACAAAGTTCCCTTTGTATTTTTTTTTTTTTAGTGAGGCAGTTGGGGTTAAGTGACTTGCCTAGGGTCACACAGCTAGTAAGTGTTAAGTGTCTGAGACCGGATTTGAACCCAGGTCCTCCTGACTCCAGGGCCAGTGCTCTATCCACTGTGCCACCTAGCTGCCCCTGTATTTTAACTTCAAGACTAAGGGAAATCATAGTATGTTGGATACAATGCTGGACATTCAGTCAGGAAGGCCTGATTTCACATCCTTCTTCTGACAATCACTTGCTATGTTACAACAGGTTAATAATCACTCATCTGGGGGGCAGCTAGATGGCACAGTGGATAAAGCACCAGCCCTGGATTCAGGAGGACCTGAGTTCAAATTTGACCTCAGACACTTGACATGTACAAGCTGTGTGATCTTGGGCAAGTCACTTAACCCTCATTGCCCTGAAAAAACAAATAATAACTCATCTAGGTCTCAGATTTTTCATGCACAAAGTAGGGGAATTATAGGTGTCCTGCTGTGGTTTTAAGCTGTAATAACTTTAACCAAAGACTTTGGGGATGCTCAGTAGTATCTATAATGCCTATTAACAGGGCTTTCATGAGGCTCAATTGGCACAATGTATACCAAACTTTTAAGTCATCGGTTCATTACTGTGTGCCAATTAACATTGAAGTTCTCTGAATTTAAATATCCAGAAGTGATTGTGACTCCAAAAGAACTGTATTTCTACAATTTATATGATTACAGAATGGCCTCAAATCCTTTTAATTTTTTTTTAATACAGTATTCAAGCATTAGAGTTTTAGAACATGAAGGGGCCTTAGAGGTTGTACACTCAATACTCTCCTTTTAAAGATGAAGAGCAAAGGTCCAGAGAGGTCGACCTGCCTAAAGTCACATAGGTGGCTTGAGGTGGGGCTTGAATCATGTCCCCTGACACAGAAGGCAATATTCTTTCCACTTTGCCACACTGCTCTTGAAGAATACTGTGAGGGTCTCTTTTCCACGGGGACTCTTGCTTGGAATTGTTTCCTGGAAGGTTTTCTTATATGAGCAAGAAATTCTATGAGTACAATGCCTGGCAAAAGGAAGGCACTTAATAAATGTTTGTTGACTGACTGGCTGAATGGGAGACATTGGGATATCACAGAAAGAGCATTGGACTGTGTACCAAGAGAACTAGGTTTGATGACCTGGTGCTGCTGTGTGACCTTAGAACAGTCACTTCCCATTCTTGGACCTCAGTTTTTTCATCTGTACAATTAAAGTACTTGCAGGTCTAACATTTCTAACTCAAAGGCTCCATTGTATATAGTAGGCCCTTATCAAGCATTGTTCTTTTTGCATTAAATTACATCATCATTTTTCACTTATCATCCATTGAATCTGTATACTTCTCTAACGAAAGGGAGAGGTTTCACAGCAGATTTCAGGGATGCTACTTCAGTTAGGTGGCTTAGTGGATAGAGTACTGGGCCTAGAATCAGGAAGACCTGAGTTCAAATCCAGCCTTAGACACTTACTAGCTATGGGATCTTGGACACACCATTTAACATCTATTTGCCTTAATCTACCAGAGAAAGAAATTTCAAACCACTCCAGTACCTTTGCCAAGAAAACCCCATGGACCATGCTGTCGACAAAGTGCCAGACCAACCAACGTACAGCAACTTCATTCAGTTTATCGTAGAAGCAGTTAGGTCCTGAAGTGAGTAGAATGTTTGACTTGGTGTCAAGGAGATGTGAATTCAAATCTTTCCTTTGACATCAGCTGTGGGAGCAAGTCACATTTTTTTTTCAGCGTCAGTTTCCTTGCCCATGAACTGCTTATAATAATGCCACTGATCTCATGAGTTTGTTGTAAGGCTCAAAGGAGATAACCTATAAATGCATTATAAGCACTAAAGTGTTATATAGGTGCTAGGGATTATGGCTATTGTTATTATTACTATTGCTAGTAGTAGTAGTACTTGTTGTTGTTGTTGTTGTTTCAAATGGACCAAAATGCAGAGACCATCATTGCATATCATCCTTGAACCAAACTGGAATTCCCTAAGGGAGGAGCAGCAGGATCTACTATCCACGGTGGCTATGCCTAATGACCCCATCTCATGAGAATATGCCCAATCTAGAGCATCAAGGTCATTTTATCTGTTCGAGAAAATTCTATGTGAAAACCTTTATTATTTTGGTAAAAAGTCCTTTGCCTGCTTATTGAAAATCACTGTATCTCCACTGTTATAGCAAAGGTATTTGCTGGACACTTTAGGTTTCCAAGGTCTAGATCATGTTTCCTTGATCACAAATACTCATTTACGTGGCAAGTCTTTTGATAACAGTCTGTTTCAAGAAACAGTGTAATGTATTATAGTCAAAAGAGAGCTAGAATATGAGCCAATCAAAACCAGTCTAATCCAGTCCAACAAGAATCTATTAAGCACCTGATGTATGCAAACTGAAGATACAAAGACACATAAGTGTCCTTTTTAAAAAAAAAAATGATAGGGGCAGCTAGGTGGCGCAGTGGATAGAGCACCGGCCCTGGAGTCAGGAGTACCTGAGTTCAAATTCGGCCTCAGACACTTAACACTTACTAGCTGTGTGACCCTGGGCAAGTCACTTAACCCCAGTTGCCTCACTAAAAAAAAAAAAAAAATGATAGAGGGGAAGGATAATAACAGTTTGGCAGGGGTGGGGAGAAGAGACGCATCAAGAGTGACTTCCTACCACAACTGAGTCTTGAAGAAAGCTAAGAATTCTAAGAAGCAACGGTGAGAGAATTATCTCTAGATATTAGAGACAGATGAGTCAAGAGAAGAGCAATAGAGGGGGCGGCTAGGTGGTGCAGTGGATTAAGCACCAGCCCTGGATTCAGGAGGACCTGAGTTCAAATGCAACCTCAGACACTTGACACTTACTAGCTGTGTGACCCTGGGCAAGTCACTTAAGCCCATTGCCCCGCAAAAAAAAAAAAAAAAAAAAAAAAAAAAAAAAAAAAAAAAAGAGCAATAGGAAATAATACTGACTTGGGTAACATCAAATAGGCATGTTTATTCAGAGCATAGATTAGATGAATAAAGAAATAAGCCTGGAAGTGTAGGCTGAAACTAGATTATAAAAGAGTTTAAGTGCTCAGTGGATGATTCTATATTTTATAAAGGAAATTGGGGAGGGCAGCTAGGTGGTGCAGTGAATAGAGCACCGGCCCTGGAGTCAGGAGGACCTGAGTTCATATCTGGCCTCAGACACTTGACACTTACTAGCTGTGTGACCCTGGGCAAGTCACTTAACCCCAATTGCCTCACTAAAAAAAAAAAGGGAAATTGGGAGCCATGAAAGATGTATCATGTTTCTGATTCATACTAGATCCATGTTCATGCACAATTCCTCAGAGCTTTTATTTCCTCTTCTGTAAAATGGGGGTAACACTTTTACTACCCATGTCACATGACTTTTGCAAGAAAGATACTTTGCAAACCAAAGACCACTGTAACAGTAGGAGTTTTTTTATTAGTTACTGAATAGAATTTTGCCAATTTCTCTAAGATGACCTAGAAGAAACAAATAGGGTTAAAAAAAAAAAGGTTGGTCTTATTAAACTAATTGCATACAGTTATTCCAGAATAGTCTAGTGGAAAGAGTGGTCTTGTAGTCACAAAGACTTGATTCAGATATTGCTTCTAAGACATGGCAGCTGTGGGACCATGAATAAGTCATTCAACTCCTTGGTGTCCTAGGAAACTGTCTGTAACTATAAATTACTGACAAATCACCGACCTACATTAGTGGATGAAGTTCCTGTTATGGGAGTTATATACCCTAATGAAATCTTGGCCAAAAAAAGAAAAAATAGCAGACAGTATAGCTAACATAAACTATTCAACTTGCACACATATGTTGTATTCATGTGTCTACTGATATGTGTAAGTATTTTGGGGCTATTGTCATTTACTAAGTCACTTTTTTAAGCTTCACAAACTGATTTTGATACCTTTTTGTGGGCGCAGGGCAATGAGGGTTAAGTGACTTACCCTGGATCACACAGCTAGTAAGTATCAAGTGTCTAAGGGCAGATTTGAACTCAGGTCCTCCTGAATCCTGGGCTGATGCTTTATCCACTGGGCCACCTAGCCGCCTTTGGTACCTTTCTTATAATCTCTTCCATCTTTCTAGTTTTGATTTAACCAATACCTACTATGCAAACTCTCACAAACATATATCTGTGGACTGAACTTGGAAGGTTCTCTTAATCAAATTGTTTTGCTCATCTTTTCTCATCCACTTCTATTTCCATCAGATGCCTACCCTAGGCTTCCAGTCTCTTTCTTTCTCTTAATCTGTGCTTGGGGATCTGGTACTATGTATTTTTCTTATCATCGTGTGTGTGTGTGTGTGTGTGTGTGTGTGTGTGTGTGTGTGTGTGTATTTTGTCTCCTTATTCAACTGCCTACTTCTTAGGGGTAGAAGCTTTGTCTTCCACTTATGAGGCACTCAACCATGGGTCCCAGGACAAAATGTATCACATGATGGCCATTTCTGACATGCTCACTAAAGAAATAGATGGTGGGGCAGCTAGGTGACGCAGTGGATAAATCACCAGCCCTGGATTGAGGAGTACCTGAGTTCAAATCCAGTCTCAGACACTTGACACTTACTAGCTGTGTGACCCTGGGCAAGTCACTTAAGCCCCATTGCCCCACAAAAACAAAACAAAATAGTTCTTGTTAACAAAAAAAAAAAAAAAAAAAGAAATAGATGGTAACAGCT
The DNA here is from genome assembly GCF_019393635.1 of Dromiciops gliroides. NCBI lineage: Eukaryota > Metazoa > Chordata > Mammalia > Microbiotheria > Microbiotheriidae > Dromiciops > Dromiciops gliroides. The sequence continues at coordinate 24,738,012 of NC_057865.1, read as the reverse complement.
ATGGTTGCCTTAGGACAAACTATTTCCTACAACTGAAAAAACAGCTTTCTTCTGCTTCCCAATACAGGATTCCCATATGGAGAAGCACATTTTAACTTGATCCTAGGAAAAGCTTCTAAAAAATATAATTATAGAGGGTAGCTAGGTGGTGCAGTGGGTAAAGCACTGGCCCTGGATTCAGGAGGACCTGAGTTCAAATGTGACCTCAGACACTTGCCACTTACTAGCTGTGTGAAGCTGATCAAGTCACTTAACTCTCATTTCCCTGCAAAAAAAAAAATTTATATATATTTATATATTTATATTTATATTTATATTATGGTTAGATATATTTAGAATGCATGAATCAGAGATTTGGTACCTCTGAGCCATGTGCTTTATGCCAATCTTCCCATGAAAGTCCCAGGATTTCTTTCATGGTTTCCCTCCCCCCACCCTTCCCTTCCCTTGCTCCTAAATAAACTACCACCTTATTCTAAAAAAAAAAAAAGAATGCATGAATCAGTACTCTCTAGAGAATGCTGGACCTGGAGTCAGTTAGACGTAGATTCAAATTCCACTTCAGATACTTACTAGCTGTGGGACTCATGGAAAGTCCTTCCTAGGACCATTTATCAACTTAATAACCTCCAATATCCATTGCAGCTCTAAGTCTATGACCATACATGTCTCATATGAAATCCAAGCTTCTGACTGCTCCTGAATGATGAGAAAAGAGAAAGAGAAGGAGGGGGAGAAGAAAAAGTAGTAGTAGTAGTAGTCGTTGTTGTTGTTGTTGTTGTTATTTCTGATGATTTTTTCAAATGGCCAAGATGCAGAGACCACCATTGCACATCCATATAGGGTAACAGTTTTCCTCTGTATCTTTGGTCTGGTCCCTGGATGCCTTATTTAGCATAAGAGACCTGAGAGATGGTAATAAATGAGGCCCCAACACTAAAAAAAAAAATGGTGAAATACTAGAAAATCCAGAGATGTTACATGTCCACTTCTCTTATCATGGAAAACAAGAAGCATCTTTATGTGTCCCTAGTCCCAAGTAAGAGTCAGATAGATGGTGCAGTGGATAGAGTGCTGGAACTAGAGTTAGGAAGACCCAAGTTAAAATCTGACCTCAGGCACTAGCTGTGTGAGCCTGGACAAATCACTTAACTTCCGTTTATCTTAATCACCTGGAGAAGGAATCTTGGCCAAGAAAACCCCATGGACGATATCGGTGTGCCAGGATCACCAAGAGTCAGATGTGCCTGAACTACAACAGTAACAACAGTTATACTAGTAAACCTTATGCAGCCACCCAGCATAGAGACATTTGCTAGAGCCCAGGGTATAAATCACGGATATTGTCAACCAGCAGCTTGTCTACACTTGTAGACTTCTGAAGGGCTGGTGCTGCTCTTCCCTAGAGTGGCAGCAGCAGCTGCATGGAAGTTCCTGGAATGCAAACATATGTATCTTCCATTGTCTTCATGTTAAATCAGGTGTAGATCATGGAACTTAATAGCTGGAAGGAAGGAAGAAGACATCACCTAATATGACCCCTTCATTTTACAGAAGAAACTGAACCTCCTGTCTTCTGCAGGGCAGGCTGCATGGCACAAGGAAAAAGCTATAGAATGTGGTACCAGAACAGTTCAGATGCTTGATCTGTTGAGGTCTGCGGGACCTAAGGCAAATCATTACACTTCCTGGGCCTCGGTTTCCTTATGTTTAAAGTAAAGGGGTTGGACTAGATCCTAGCTTCTTACACTGTGGGTAATAACCCCGTATGGGGTCACGTAACTGAATGTGGGGGTCACAAAAAATCTGTCAAGAGTAAAAGGTTATGGCTACCTATCTTATATACCTATATACCTGTGGTTGTGTAAGGGCTAAAATTCCAGCTATACTATCTAAAATCTAATGAGTGGTCACCAATAAATTATAAGCTTTAGCACGAGTTTAGACTTTTAAGCATTTATTAAGTAGAATAAGAATTTGGTGAAGAGAAAGAGAAAGGCCTAGATTCATCTATCTATCAAAGGGAGAGAGCATTCCTAGCTCCGCTCTCTGCCAGAGTCCTGAAGAAAGAGAGAGCACCAACCTTGCCCCTCTTCCTCCCAAAAACAAACGTCACTTCCTGACGCCAACGAAAAACCACATGGCCTTGCCCTCAGATGCCTTCTTCTTATGGCGGAGCTCTCCTACAGTAAGTCTACAGCAGGTGGTGCCATTCCAGTTGTTACAGTTGCCTAAATATTCCTCAGGAGAAAAGAGGTCACGAGTGAGAAAAGTTTCAGAAGCCTTGGCCTAGATGACCATGGAGGCCCCTTCTAGTTCCTAAGCGTGATCCAAAGACCTCTAGAGGTCAAGCGGTTCATCTAAGCTCATACACAGTGTATACACAGACATTTAATAGATTAAAAATACATCTACGGGGGCGGCTAGGTGGCACAGTGGATAGAGCACCGGCCCTGGAGTCAGGAGGACCTCAGTTCAAATCCGGCCTCAGACACTTAACACTTACTAGCTGTGTGACCCTGGGCAAGTCACTTAACCCCAATTGCCTCACTAAAAATATATATATATATATATATATATATATATATATACACATACACACACATCTGCTTTTCCAGAGATTCACATATGCTAGAGGTGGCCCAGTGGACAGAGCACTGGACCAGGAGTCACGAAGACCTTTGTTCAAATCCAGCTTCAGAAATATGCTAGCTGCATATCCCCAGCAAAGTCACTGAACCCCTACCTGCCTCTATTTCCTTGTTTATTCAATGGGCATCATAATAGCACCTTCCTCTCAGAGTTGTTGTAAGGATCAACTAAGATAATATGTATAAAGTACTTTGCAAATCTCAGAAGGTAAACTTATACACATAAGCAAATAAATCAATTTACTAGCTATTATTACTATACTACATATCTAATATATATCAACATATTTATATGGGTGGTATGTGTGTGTTTGTCCTGATTGGTATTATGGACAACTCCCTGGTATAGAAATTCCATCCACCATACAGATCAGCAGCCCCTTTGTAAACTGTTGACTTATCAGGGGTCCTTAACTTGGGGTCTATTGACTTTTAAAAATATTTCTCTGACTATATTTCAATATAATTCATTTTCTTTATAATCCAATGTATTTTGTACATTTAAAAGGATGATTGTGAGCAGGGCCCCATGAGCTTAAAAGAGGCCCTGAAGAGCCCCTGAAGAGCCCCTGGCTTAAAGAATCTCTGAGGAATACTGAGAGGCTCAGGCCTTCTTAATCTAAATGCAATTTATTTTTTTTTTCTCTTATGACACAGTGTCTCAAAGAATTTTTCAATCCGAAAATAGGTATGGGCACCCAGAATTCATTTTACACTGATTTCTCTGGAATGCATCTGTTCTCCTCACCATGCCCCATCCCATGTACCCTCTCCCTAACCAGACTTTCCATTGTCCCTTTATGTATCATCTTCCCTTATTAAAATGAAAACTTCTTGAGGACAGGGCCCTTTTTTCTGCTATTTCTTTCTATTTCTATTCTCGGCATGCAGCAGAGAGCCTATCACTCTTAATAAATGCTCTATCTATCCATCCATTCCTCCATCCATCTATCTATCCATCATCCATCCCTGTGTCCATCTACATTTATCTGCTTATCTATTCACCTACCTAGCTGTCTATCCACTGGTCTCCCATATATTGTAAATCTATTTATCAACCTATCCATCTCTTAAAGCAAACCTGTAAACTGCCTTCTTTTACCATATTTATCTTCTTTTCTTGCCGTGGCACCAGGGTTGGGCCAGTGATAAGCATTTCCCTGACATTAGGAAGGTCACCTCTTCATACTCTAGTTTTTTTCCCTTTCAGTCCAGGACTCCCCAAAGAGGAGAGCAAGGCCCCTGGCCCTCCTTCTGGGTAGGGATAGAATCTGCATGCCCTGATGGGCCTCACACTAGAGAAAGTTGCTGATTCGCAGCCTTTCAGAGACGGGGCCTACTGACTGGCGGGGCTCCAGGAGTACTTTTTGGCAACGGGCCGCCAGACAAGCAGCTGGTTATTGGGCCGATCTATGCGATGCACTTGAGGCTGTGCCTGCCATGCTGGGCTCACTCCCCCAGCCAGTTATCCTAACTCTTGACTGTTTTCCCATTCCCTCCCTTTCCACCTTGCCATGGATGCTGAATGGGCACGGACGGCTCCAGTGGGTTGTTCTCCCTTAGTCTCCTGCTGTGTCTGGCTGGAACCGTATGTTTGACTCCCCCCAGGCCCAGGGGCATGCTTGGCACCTGTTACTGACTCTGCCAGGGTGCTGGCCAGAGCCCGCCGTTACAGGAGCCTGATTGAGAGGGGAATCAATAGGAGAGCCTGGCATTCCATTGTCGCTGAAGGCTAGGAAGCGATAGTCGCTGAATCGGCTTGATGCTGCCAGCATCTATTACAGGCCTCTCTCTGTGGAAAGATCTGAGAGAGGAACCTGGCAAAGAAGCAGGGAAAGGTGAGAGGACATAGCCAGCTCTCTGCCAAATTTCTGAGCTGCTCCCGCCTCCTTCCCCCCAACCAAAAAGTCTTTTTTTGTCAGGGTGTATTCTGATTTTCCTTTTACATCTAGGGTTCTTAGACCCTGAGCATAGGGCAACATTTTTTGTTTGTTTGTTTGTTTGTTTGTTTTGTTTTGTTTTCTTGGATGGGAAACAGCACAGACTTTCCACAAGGGACTCTTTCCCAGTAGGTGAATCCCTTATACTCAAAGGACCACCTGCACATTTGCTGATGTGGCTGGTGAATGAAAATAAAGGTAATGGGAATGAGACACAGGGTTCCTGAAAGTGCTTGTGCTCGCGCTCACTCTCTGTCTGTCTCTCTCTCTCTCTGTGTCTCTATCTCTGTTTTCATTTCTCTCTGTCTTTCTGTTTGTCTGTCTGTCTCTCCCTCCCTCCCTCTTTCTCGCTCTCCCCTCCCTCATCTCTTCTCTGTTCCCCCCTTCTCTCTCCCATTTCCCTCCTTTCTCCCTCTTTCTTTCTCCCTTCCCCCTTTTCTCTTCCCTTTCTGTCCCTCCCTTCTCCTTCTTTCTCCCTTCTCTCCCCACCCATCCCCCCACCCTTGCAGTTGTCAGAGCAGGAAATTCGGGGAAGAATTTTTCTCATTAAATTATATGTACATACCATAATACTATTTCCATTTTCAGAAATATGTCCTCCACCTGGACTCATAAGAGATCAGTAATATTCAGAATGAGTTCAGAGTTAAATCAACAATTTGAGCACCGCTAACCACTAATGCCAAGAATCTATAAGAATTTGTCCTCGATTTCTCCCAGAGAAAAGGGAAATGGACTACAATGGCAGATCTATTTAAAATATTGGCAGTACAAACAAATGCACCATTGTATTTAATTGTTCTGTTCCCCATTTTACCACCTGGGACAAGTGCTAGCAGGAGATCTCTAAAATATGCTTTTTATATCAAATATTTGATAACTTTCCAAATCTTGCTACACAACTGGCATTTCTATCACTTTAATGTAAAGGCATGCAGTAGGATCGAAAGGTCATGTACACACTAGGCTGTAGTATATCTTCTCCATTTGCCTTTTAAGCAAGCACACCAATAAGCTATATTTTCTTCTTTGTAGAACGTAGTGTTAGAAGGTTATTCATTATTGAAATAGTTAATATTTCACTGGAAAAAATCATTTCTGGACACGTGGAATTTCCTCTTAAAGGAATAGACCAACAACAAATTGGAAATATTGGTATTTCTATATAGTGTCCCCAAAATCTTACTGCCATTTTAAGCTATTGAAGCTTAAAACTCTTCATTCTTAAACTGTTAAAACTTAAAATGGCCCTAAGACTTTTGGGACACTGTATATTGTTACAGTAGGGCAGTCCCAACCAAAAAAAGAGAGTTTGGCATGCTAGATAGTCTAGATTTTGAGCCAGAAAGCCCTGTAAAATGGGACAGTAATAATTGCTACCATGTAATATTATTGCAAGGATACCACTTGTGGTTGTTGTCATCATTATTTTCAGATTCAGAACTCCATGCCTTCATTTTATGAAGTCAAAGACCGGTTGAGCTATTACTCACTAAACACAGTTTTCCATGATCCTCCCTCCTTGGAGAGGTAGGGGCCTATTTAACCTCTCTGTTCTCATATAGCACTATACTTCGTGCCTCTCTAGTGCCCATATAAAATAGGGCATCCTCTATGCAACAGATCCCTATAGATGGAGTGAGGTGGCAATGTAAATAGCACTGGACCTGCAGTCAGGAAGACTTGAGTTCAAGTCCAGTCTCAGACATTTACTAGTTATGTTTGTCTCAGTTGTCTCATCATGGGGCATCCAACTATCTATTTTTACAAATGAATAAACTGAGGTCAAAAGGTGAAATGACTTGCCCAGTTACAGAGATGCTGAATATCCAAGGCAGGATTTGGATACATGTCTTAGCCCAGTTCTCTACTATATGACCTAGCTGCCTATGCTTGTCTCTCACTTCTTATCAAGATTAATTGTATGTTTCTGAGAAAGTGTTCCAGTTTCACAGAGATAAGAGTTATGAGTTATCTGAGGGAGATGTTGTCATCAGTATGTGTTAACTCCTCTGTTACGGTATTTCTCTGCACTATAGGAGCTATTGAATTAGCAGTTTACAAACTGTGTGATCAATATCTCTTGGGATGTGGTAAGCATTGAGAAATACTGGAAAGCCTCTTAAATTCTCTCCAAAAGATGTTGATGTTTCACTTCCATAAATCTATATGTAACAGCACAGACTTTGAAGGCAATCTGTGGTCTTCCACACCTGCCTCAGTGGAGGATTTTAGCATGATGACACTGAATAGAAACTTTTTTCTTAGTGTGATAAGCTTGAAATTGCCTGGTTCTCCCCTTTGAAGGAAGTGTGGGTATGGTGTATGAAAGTCATGGAATCCAGAGTTTAAATCTGGCATCTTCTACCTATTCCCTAAGTGCCCTGAAACAAATCACTTAAATTTTGGTGGATCTCAGTTTCCTCATATGTAAATGAAGGAGTGGATCTAAATCAGTCTTTATCAACATTTCCAGATAGGACAACACCTTTCAGGATCAACCAATCCAAAGGTATGTCATATCATAGTAGTATGATCAGAATACATTGATTGAATGAATGGGCTCATTACTGTCTTGATGCACACTTGGGGGGAGGTGCATGTGTTTACCCCTAGACTTGCTGCTCTCTAAAGTTCCCTCCCAACTTTATTCTAAAACAAAAATAGTCAAATGGTCCTGTTATCTCATCCATGTGATTTTTACCTCCAAAGATAGAGATTGTTACCCATATATTCTTGCCCATGCTGTAGGGACCTTTTCTAGGTTTTCTCTTAAATGTACCAAAAAGTGTCCAGCACATGAGACAGAGGCCTTTACTCAGTTTCTCTTAAATTAACAAACATAACCAAGGAAGCAGCTGAGCTGTTCCCTGAATGACTCTCACTCTTGCTATGAGACTAATTCCATCTTTTATTTTTGTTCTTTCTCAAAGCCACAGATAGATAGATGATATATAGATGGAAATATAGATGATAGATAAATGAGAAAGAGAGAGAGAGACAGAGAGACAGAGAGAGAGACACAGAGAGAGACAGAGAGACAGAGAGACAGAGAGAGAGAGTTGTTCAGAGGTGTCTGACACTTCATGATGTTATTTGGGGTTTTCTTGGCAAAGATAAGGAGTGATTTTCCATTCCCTTCTCTAGCTCATTTTACAGATGAGAAAACTGAGGCAAACAGGATTAAGTGACTATCCTAGTGGGGTCACACAGCTAGTAAGTATCTGAGGCCAGATTTGAACTCAGAGAGCTGAGTCTTCCTGACTCCAGACTGTGTACTTTTTCCATTGCGACACCCAACTATGCATGGATGTATATATGTATGCATGGCATACACGCACATATATATGTACACACATAGGTATGCATGCATGCAGACACATATATTTGTAGATATCACTGCCCACTCATGTCTACCATACACATTGCCAATGCACTCTGCGTGATGTTCACTTTTTGGTCTTGTAGCTTTAGTGCCTGATAGCTTGCAGCTGCATCAGAAAGCTGGATCTCTGGTTCTAAGACAAGGTGGGTTCCATCAAGGAGCTTTGACATTTCCCAAAGGCAATCTATCCAGCCCCCTCTTTTTTGCCATTTAATTTTGTGGCCAAAACATCATTTAATTGTCCATTTATGCTTTTGGTCTATACTGATGGTTGTGATCATCAGGCTGCCCATCCTACTGCATGCCACAATGGCAAGGATTTATACAAATCCTTCATCATTTAGGGACCCACCTCCAAATTCTGATTTATATTTGGCAATGCTGTAGCTCACTACTTCAGCCACCCCTTACCTGATGGGACTGATGATGGTTTCAGCTCACAAGATTCATTCCACAAGGCTGTTTTTGATTTATTACATTTTTAATGATTTTTTTGGCCTCATCAATCATGATAGAGAGAGTTGATTGGGAAACTTGCCTTGATCGGCAATGATGTTGGATTAGAGGTAAGAGAGATCCAAATAAAAATCCCATAGTTCACTCTAAGGATGTCTCAAAAAAAATTTTTTTTCAATCATGAGTCAAGTTGTAAATATGGGAATGTGTAGCAGATGTCCAAATTTACAATCCACCCCACCGCACCACTACCACTGATCCCATTCTCCCCAATCCTAGAGCCTATTTACAGCTCATTGCAGCCCTTCCCTATCTGAGGACTTCAAGTCAGCTAGTCCCATTGTCAGAACATTGGGACCATCCATTTCCCTTTGGTTGCAAACAAAGCAGCCATGAGCAGAACACTCCATGCATAATGAGGGAGGCTTGGGATGTTGCTATCAGAAGACACGCAGCTGGCACCCCCTCTTACCACTGGCTATTAGCAACGTGTGCATTGAAAGATACTCTCATTACTTAAAAATCCACTCATGTTGGTATCAAGGGTTGCGTGTAATTCTGTGTGTCTGAAGATTCCTCTCACTTTCTCTTCTAGCCCGTGCCCTCTCTACTCCTTCCTTACTCTACTTTACACACATCGCAATTAACAGAACGGTCAAGGTCTGGCAGCCTCATTGAGGAAGGGGCAGAGGAGGGTCTAGGAGCTGAAATCTGTCCTGAGATCTTCCCCATTTGGGGGTACTTGGAAGTTATTTCCAGTGGCATTCTGCCCTGGCAATCTATGAGGAGCCATTAAGTGACTGCTGTGTATCCCTTATGGCATGTATAGGTGGACCTATTAATGTTGGTGAGCATCAGATAGAAGAAGGCACAGTTTATATATCATCAGAGCTGGAAGGGACTTTTAGAAATCACCTAGTTAAATGGACTCTTTTGCAAGGTGAAAAAAATGAGACCTAGAGAGTTGAAATCTCTTAGCTAGGGCCAGCCAGTCAATAAGCATTTATCAAGCACCCACAATGTGAGAGGGAGGGAATAAACATTTATTACACATCTATTATGTGCCAGGCACTGTGCTAAGCATTGTAGAGATATGACCTCAGTCAACCCCTCACAACAACCCCCATAAGGTAAATGCTATTTAGGATCCTTATTTTATTTTATTTTATTATTATTATTTTTTAAGGGAAATGGGGTTTAAGTGACTTGCCCAGGGTCACACAGCTAGTAAGTGTCTGAGGCTAGGTTTGAACTCAGGTGCTCCTGAATCCAAGGCTAGTGCCTTATCCACTGCGCCACCTAGCTGCCCCTAGGATCCTTATTTTAAAGTGCAGGAGATTGAGGCAGACAACAGCAAGAGTCCCGCCCAGGGTCACTTTTGTTTTCAGTCATTTTTATTTTTTTCAGTTGCTATCAAATCTTCATCCCTCCATTTGCGGTTTTCTTGGCAAAGGTACTAGAGTGGTTTGCCGTTTTCTTTTCCAGCTTATTTTACAGATGAAGAAACCGAGGCAAAGAGGGTTAAGTGACTTCCCCAGGATCACACAGCTAGTAAGTGTCTGTGACCAGATTTGAACTTCTTGACTCCAGACCCAGAACTGTATACAGTGAGCCACCTAGTTCCAAAGGCATTGGACTAAGTGCTGGGGATACGAAAAGAAGCAAAAGACAGTTCTTGCCCTCTAGGAGCTCATGAAGGAGATAAGCAAATAAATATGTACAAAGTCACTTAAGCCAGGCAGCTAGGTAATGCAGTGGATAGAGCACAGGCCCTAGAGTCAGGAGGACCTGAGTTCAAATGTGGCCTCAGACACTTAACACTTACTAACTGTGTGACCCTAGGCAAGTCACTCAACCCCAATTGTCTCACCAAAAAAACAAAAAACCACAACAACAAATAACCAGTCACTTAAACTTTCAGTGCCTCAAGCTATAGTCTTTGTTAAACAGATGGAGGTTTTCACATCTGAAGATTTTTAAGCTGTTGTGATCATAGATCTTCCACATATATGTATGCACACTGAAAGATATATATGACCAACATGTGTGAATATATATATATGTTGTATGTGTATGTGTGTGTATACACACACACATATATTTATATATAACATCTATTCATTCATTTACTGTGATTTCATTTATGTTGACATTTCACAGGGTGGAAAATCCCTCCTCTAATGGCAAATTATAATCCCTTTTGCAGTGTGTAGTTTTAGATACTGCTTGAGGGTGTTGGGTGATTAAGAGAATTATTTATGGACACACAGATAGTATGCTTCAAAAGGACTTCAACCTTGGTCCTGAGCCTGTGAGTAACTTCTCTATTCCACATGGTGCCTCTCAGCTCTGGAGGGAGAGATTAAGGTAGACAGAAAGATAGACAGGGAGACAGCTAGGGAGACATGTATTTTGAGAAAATGATGTAGAAATCCAAATTTGGACCAATACTGAATAATAGGGTGAGAACATGTTGTTTTGCCTGAGAAAAACTGTAGTACTTCTGATGTGCCCATATTGCTCCCTACTGCAGAAATCCATTGTTCTTATTATGCCCTATTATGGTAACTTTTGAAATACTGCAATATCAAAAGGGTCAGGCTGAACAGTGGCATAACAGAGAATGGAGTCCCATGGTAGGCTTGTACCCAGGCTGTGTCCTTTTCTCCCTCATTTAGACTGTCAGCTCCTTGAGCTTTGGGCTAAGTTGTCGCCCTTCTCAATAGCACCAATACTTTCATCCAAGTACTTTGCAACTCTTAGGAATGTGGTGAATTTAGTGTTTTGATTGATTGTGTATGTTTCACAGGGACACTCACTGAATGGATTTTATGGATAAATGATCACATATAAGTACTTGAACCTTAGAATTTTAGACCAGCTTGGTGTGCCCAAAAGAGTGTATCCAGCCAGTAAAGAATCAGAAAGTGACAACAAGCAATTTCAAAGAAACAGACAGGCAATATGAATCCACTCAGGTCTCTTCTCTAAGTTATAAAAGCTCATTGTAACACTGTTATAGAAGAAAATAGATGAACATCTCCACATGGATATGTTGGCTTTAATTATGCTGGCCAGTGTTTCACTATTACTGGTGAATCTTAATGGTTTCTAACATACAACTAGGTATGTAGGTGTGGTAGTACCCAAGTATGGGGAATTTAAATGCATTGTCATCATTACTGGAAGCAGACCCAGCATAATGGATAGAGGGCTGGTTTTACAGCAAGAAAGACTCAATTTCAAGTACTACTTCTGATTTAGACTAGCTCTGTGACTTTGCATGTAGAGTAGGCATGTTATTTAACTTTTCAATGCCAGCAAATTCTTTAAGTTGACAACCTACTTTGGTAGAAGGAGTTTACTTGTCACATCACACATCCAGTTCCTATCTGGAATAATGACAATAATAATAGTTTTTGTAAAGTAATTTATATATGTTATATCCTCTGATAATAAAATAAAGAGTCCCCTTGTTGATGACTTTGGGACCTATTAGGCAAACTCTATTTGTTAATGTATCATGATTAGGGAATAAAATAGTTAGGAATAATTTTTGATCTCCAAACAGAATAGGAATTATTCGGGCAATCACTCCCTTTGGCTATGTCTTGCAAAGGTGAAGTCACTGAAACTTTAACCGGTGGTATTCTTTGTTTACATGTTGAGGGGTCCCTGGGTATAATGGGTAAAGGGAGAGCCCTGGGGTCAGAAAGATTGGGGTTCAAGTTCTATCTCTAGAAATGACTATCTTTGTCACTATAGCTCTTTAAGACTACAAATAAGAGCTAAGCTGCCAATCTGCACCAGTAGAAATAATTTTAACATTGAGAGTGCAGTGATGATGTCAGAAGTCAGGGAAAATATATATATATATATATATATATATATATATATATAGATTAAGTTCTTTACATAAAGTTCTCACTGGGTGGCAGGTTTTCAGAGATAATGTCCAGTGGTGATTTAGGGATTAATTTTCCAAGCAGCTATCCACATTATCGACTTTCCACATGTAACTTTCTGTACCTAGTTCTTTCTTTGTTATACAACCACTAATAAGCTTTTGAAAAAAAAATAAACCATTTCCTTCCTTTCCTTTTTTTTTCCCCTTAAAATTCCATTTCATTCTGTGCCTGGGCTTGTGTCCTGGAACTGAACAGGGACTAAAGTAGTGGGTCATTCTGTTTTGCCTTGGGCCATCGGAACAGCTGTGTAAGCAGTGGGTCCCTGGAAATACTGGTTTTACTTCTTTGGAGCTGTCTTAACAAGCTACAGGGAATCAGGATGACTGAATCTGAACACCTCCACCATGTGAGTCTATACACACTGGCAGATTGTCTAGGAGCTAGTCCCTTTGTGCTTAAACAATCCTGATAGAAAGCAATACTCTATCCTAGATAAGGTTTTCATGCTCCCAGAAACCAATGGTTAAAACAGAACATCACACGTTGCTTACAGAAAACCATTCAAATTGTAGATGGGTGTGGGGAGAAAGGATAATCACAATAATATAAGCAGCACATGAGTTAATTAGAACTGATAGGCATGTATTTAGAATTTGGTCTTTTCCATTAAACAGGCAGATGTGTGAAATCGGTCTCCCTCATGCCCTGGCTCAAATGTCCTCCCCATGAACCCTTCAAAATGCTTTGCTTTTAAATGATTATTCTTTCTTTGGTGGTTGCTCCATTCTCTCTCTCTCTCTCTCTCTCTCTCTCTCTCTCTCTCTCTCTCTCTCTCTCTCTCTCTCTCTCCCCCCCTCCCTCCCTCCCACTCCCCTCCCTTCTTCAAGAGGGAAGAACTTGGGAGAATTTTTTTTTTTTAGATTATGCATTTTCACAGTCACTGAATTCTTTTGAAATCAAATGGCTCTTAATGAAACAGATGAAAACATGCACAAACACTGACCAAGCTGAGTGCCCCTGAATAATGAAGCTATTGTTGAGTGATTGAGGACTTGGGAGATTAATATCATGGTGCGCTGGCCTGTCTCTTCATTCCACTAGTAATTTCACAGTGGAACCAACTTACGAGAATTGTATGCTGAGTGACATGTCAGCCAGAATGTACGTGAGAAGAGCTCATGGCAAGGACATCCCAAGCACTGTTTCTATATGAAGATGGGATGGGTTTTTTGGTTGGAGTTTTCTGCTTCTTCTTAGACTTATGCTGTCATATTCCTTCTTGCTGTGGTTTCAATGTTGTCTTAATGGTTTAATTTCCATTGCATTTACTGGTTCCAGTAGAGAAGTGACAAAAGATCTCTGCCCAGTGTCTGTACAACTTTATTTACATACATTAGCAAATCATGGACCCAGCAGAACCAGAATTTATTACTTTCTCAGAAAATAAATTATTTAAAATTTCTTAACACAACATTTTAAACATCTTTAAAATTTCTTATTACTCAGTATTTTAATAGTGTCTCTGTATTATTCAATTTTTTAAACAATTCTACATTTTGACGTCTCTGTATTTTCTGACATATATACCTGCCTGGACTTTTAAAATAATTATTTATCTATTATCTTTTCATTTCTGAATATATTCCTTTGTCATTCCCTACTTAATTAATGAGTCATTCTTTCCTATAGGGCTTCTTAGCCTTGGATCTGTTATTTTTTGTGAGATAACTATTATAATATAATTGGTTTCCCTTGTAATCCTATATGTTGTATTTAATGAATTTAAAGCATTATTCTGAAAAAGGAGTTGATAGACTTTCGTCAGTCACCAGACTGACAAACATGTCAGTGACATAAAAAAGATTGAGTAAGAGTAAAAACAAAAAAGAATCAGGAATCAAAGCTATGCAAGAAAACCAATCCACATATAAGCTACACTTTAATGCTTCGCTAATTGGACCAACGGAGAGCTTGTGGTTCTGGAATCAGATCATCTAGGTTCTACTCCCACCCATGATGCTTACTATGTGAAATTGAAAAATAATTATGTTAATTTCTCCCTGGGCTTCAGTGTCCTTCTCTTTAAAAGAAAGTGGCTGCACTAACAAGTTTTGAGGCCCTACCCACTCAAAATCTGCGATCTTATGATCCTGTGATGTGTGGTTTACCCCCTTGGTGATTTAGTAGATTATTTTTGTGAGGTTCTAGAGCTCAAAAATTCATCTTCCTGTAACTCATTTTGTAATAAGAGATACATGAATATCGTCTACTGTTACTTGTCCAGTGTCTGTATGTGTGTTTGTGTAAATTATATAGACAGATTTTTGCATATAGGTTCACACGCTTTTTAAAAATAATTGTGTAGGAATTCAAATTCTGTCTTTCCTGATATACAAAGGACTGTGGGATCAGATTATAGATTTTAATATTTCATTTTAATATTTTAGCCTCAGACTAAGTAATTGTTAAGTAATAGATGTGTGACATTGGGCTAGCTACTTAAATTCTCATCTGTTTCAGTTTCCTCATCAGTTAAATGGTTTCTACATTCCAGATTGTTGTGAGGATTAAATGAGATAATATTTCCAAAGCATTTTACAAACCTTAAAAACACTATACAAATGCTAGCTATAATGATGGTGATGATTATATGAGAAATAGTTTTAATTTAACCATTTCTCAATACTTAATGCAAATTCTAGAAATTAAAGGATGGATTGTTTTATTTTGTTTTAAGTGCTAATCATTTAATTTCTTTAAATCAAGGATTCTTCGTCTGCATTCAAATGATTCCCAAAGATGGAGGGTAGATTTCAGAATAGGGAAAATGTATCCTTATTTCAATATAATTGGTTTCTTTTATAATCCTAAGTATTTTGTGAACTTATAAACCTTATTGTAAGGAGTCCATAGGTTTCATCAGATTACCAAATGGATAAAGGATACTCAAAAAAGTTGAAAATTCTTCCTTTAGATATTAATCTGACAACCATTTTCTTTTATGTGCGATCAATATTTTGAACAGAAAGAATATTTCCCCAAAAGAATGCAAACTTTCCCATGGTCACCAAATCACAGTGGAGTCAGTATCTCCTAGGAAACAAACGTTTGAACATTCTGAACCATATTTCAAATAATGTAGTTTTTAGTGACTACTCTGGCTTGTATTGTGTTCAATAAAACAACAACAATTTAAGATCCTCTTCAATATGTAGAATCAGAGCATGGTACACAGATGGGGCAAGAAGCAGAAATGAAAATGGAGGAGGGGAAGGAAACATCACAAATCCTGTCACTTCCTTGGACAAACTAGGCATGAGCAGCAGCCAATCCATATTTAATTGTGTCTCAAGATTCCCCTGAGTAGCTGAAATATTTCATACAATCTTTTGCCCCATTCAGACTAATACATAAAGTTTCATGAGGCAACTGAAGTCTTTACTTGCATTAAACTCCAGAAATCTAAATTTTAAAACTAGTGACCAACCAAAAGAGCTCAATGTAACCAACAATATTGAAACAGAATTCAACATTCCATGATACCAATATGACATGGAATTTTCAGAATTGTTACCAAGATATTGTTAGCTTCTTGAAGACAGGAATTATATTATTTTTACCTTTGTATTCTCAGTTTCTGGCACATAGTAGGTATTTGATAAATGCTGGACAAATTAGATTGAAATGAACTAAATTGCATTCATTTGAAGACAGGATAGTTGGATAAATGGAAGATATATCAATAAATTATAATAAAATATGCATTAGAATGATGGAAATGAACTGAAATGACCACTTTTCAATACTTCCTCCTCTGATGAACTCATTAAAGGTCCTGCCTGAGATATATGCATTTATTGATATAGTGATCCAACTCTTTCAAATAAAGGGATTTCCTTTCTTTTGGTGAGCATTCTGTTGGAAGACTTTTGCCCCCCCCTTTTGTTTCTTGCAAAACACACATATAAACATATCCATCCGTCACTCTCTCCCTCCCTCCTTCCATTCATTTGTGACCCCTGTCATTACATGATATAACTGTTTCTTTAAGGCTAATATTTTATAAGGAACCCATAACCTCAGCGGAATAATTTTTATATAAATGAGAGAAATAGAAATTAGCTTCTATATCTTTCAGATACTCTCTTCATCTCTGCCTCTTGGAATTTCTAGCTTCCATTGAAACTCAGCTCAAGTATGTTATTCTATATGATGTATTTCCTGAGCCCCTTAATTACCAATGCCCTCAGATTATATTTTATTTACTCCTCTATCAGGGAAGAGACTATACTACACTATACTATTTTTATCTATCTACAGTGCCTGGCACATAATAGGCTTTTAATAAAGGCTTGTTGAATTGAATTGACTTTAAACCATAAGTGTTCAGTATTTGTAAGTTAGTAGACACAAATATTCGGTCCTGGTCAATTGCCCAACTAAATATTTTTGAACTTTTCCATTTCATTTAACATATGGCTTGAATACTAATTTACCTGAAACCGAGAGAACAGTGATGAGAAGGGATTAAATTAGCCATGGCTCTTAGATCCCAGAAGCCATCTTGTCAGGCTCAATAAGCATCTATGGAAAAACAGTAGAATAATATTAAAAATTTTCCTGAAGCCATGGTCATTATTGCCACTACCCAGCATGTTACATTTGGACAGCCAAATTCAGTAAGCCATTTAATCACTCAGTGTTGTATATTGGGTTCTTAATAGTTGTAGGGATTTCAAAAGTATATCTATGACTTGTGTGTGTGTGTGTGTGTGTGTGTGTGTGTGTGTGTGTGTGTGTAAAACTTGTCTAAAGAGGAGACAAGAACAAGTATGCATAGTAGAGGGGATCCTGAGGAAGAGTTTAACCTGGCTCTCTCACCCCCTGGGCCACACATACTTCTTGAAAATTCCATATGCACCTAGAAATTATTAGAGAGTTGATTTTTTTTTATTCTAAATTCCAGGCAAAAACAGTGAGTACTCCAAAGTCTGGGACGTAATGTACTTTTGTGAAATGGCT
This sequence comes from Dromiciops gliroides, assembly GCF_019393635.1. Classification (NCBI taxonomy): domain Eukaryota; kingdom Metazoa; phylum Chordata; class Mammalia; order Microbiotheria; family Microbiotheriidae; genus Dromiciops; species Dromiciops gliroides. Next base: position 24,720,650 of record NC_057865.1, on the reverse strand, counting down.
TTAGAGAAGGACAAGGACAGGGTTGCAGGGCTGGGGAAGCAAGGGAAGGTTAATGATTGTAGAGGCAAAACGGGGGGAGGGAATAGAGCAAACATTCTTGCAAAATCTTAACATTAGTTTTGCGTGATGAACTGCGAGAAACATCTCCAACTGGCTAGCTGGCAAAGATACAATTAAAATAAAGCTTTCATGTATAGAAGACAGGTTCCTGGGGCTGAGGATGCTATTAGGATCAAATGAATTAGCATATGTAAAGCCATTTGCAAATTATAGAAATGCTAGCTACTATTATTCTCTGGACTTCCTTACTTCCTCCTTTGAAAGCATTCACAGCTTCAGAGAGGTGCTAGTGCCCCTGCTTTTCAGGCTGGTCCAGGTGTTAATTTGAACTTTTTGTCATTATTGTTAGATTTCATGGGGAAACAATTACTCCACCTTTAAAAATTCTAGTACTTACCTAAGAAGTAGACTTAAGGACATTTTGATAATTTCATGCTTATAAACTTAAAATATAAATTAAAATGTGCCATATCTGCAAGTTAACAGAATTGTGCTCTTTTGATATAATACATATGTGCCTGTATGTGTATATATTTATATATGGAAATATATGTATGTGTGCGTATACAGACAGAGACAGAGACAGAGACAGAGACAGAGACAGAGACATGGGACGGCAGAGTGGAAAGTCAGTCAATCTCGGAATTGAAGACCTATGTTAAAGCCCTGTCTGTGACTCAAACTGTCTGTGTGACCCAGGGCAAGTCATTTAGTCTCTTAGTGTCTTAGACAATTCTCCAAGAGTGCTGACATGCAGTAATAGAGAGTTTACATTTACTAGGGAAATAATAGATAGATAGATAGATAATTTATTTCCATGTATTTTTTTACATAAGTCTCTTAATGCAAACATTTGTATTCCAATTGGCTCATGTAAAGAGCAAATGAAATTCTCAAATTTTTAGTATAATAGCAAGGTTCCAACGCAGCAATTTCAAAGGTCACAGAACAGGAAGTTAAAGGACAAACATGACATATCTAAGATCCATTCAAAGAAGAATTCTGGACCATCCCAGACCTAGACTGAAGGGAGAAACTGAGAGAACATATATTCTTTAGTCCCTCATTCTCCAGAGACAGAAACTGAGACCCAAAGAAGTGACTTTCATACAATCCCATAGAGTGGTAGAGCTAACCCTACAACTTTAGGTTTCCTGATCCTCATGTCATGACTCTTTCTTTTTATTTCTTTTTAATTTTTTTAGTGAGGCAATTGGGGTTAAGTGACTTGCCCAGGGTCACACAGCTAGTACATGTTAAGTGTCTAAGACCAGATTTGAACTCAGATACCCCTGATTCCAGGGACAGTGCTCTATCCACTGAGTCACCTAGCTGCCCCTATGACTCTTTCTATTACATTATACTAGGAACAAACTTCAGATGGTGCTAAACCCCTTGGGAAAGTCAGTTAAGTCAAATAATGTCAATGAGAAGTCTGATAATGTAACATGTACTAAATACTACTTAGTCTCCCCTTGCAGGATAAAACTTCTGAGGATTACTATTTACATCACTATATTTAATAATTGACATAATTTTCAAATCATTATGTCTTATTTTGTTTTTCTGATCTATTGTCTTAAGATGCAGCATAATGGTCCCATATAATAATGTTCAAATATTCCCAGAAAGAAACCAGTATATTCCCTGATAGCTTGTTCTCTTGCCTGCCTTGCAAATTTTTACAATCTGTTTCTATATAATAATTTTCCTCTTGTTTTAACACTGTCATTTCTATCATGGTTTTTAAAGTAAGCTTAAAATTTATTCCCTAAAAACATCCAAAGAACACAAATGTTCGTGATTCTTTTTCTGAAACTCTTTTTATCATTTTTTTTTTTGGTCATGGGGTGGTGGGGGTCCTTATGTATTGCTTTGTAAAGAATTATACTCTTGGGGACAGCTAGGTGGTACAGTGGATAGGGCACCAACCCTGGGTTCAGGAGGACCTGAATTCAAATCTGACCTCAGATACTTGACATTTATTAGCTGTGTGACCCTGGGCAAGTCACTTACTCCTCATTGCCTCACCAAAAAAAGAAAAAGAAAAGAAAAGAAAGAAAGAATTACACTCTTTTATAAAGTCCAATTAGAATTAAAATGGTTCTTTATTGGGCATTAGAGAAAGTGACCTAGAGGGAAGTCCAGGACTTAGCCTCAAGGGGAGGAGGTGGCTTAGAGACATCTTTCTCCTCCTAGAACCAAAGGGAGGCCAAAAATTTTATAGAGGATAGATGGGGTGACCACCTGACAATGGAAAGTTCCCTTTGAGGTTGGGGTGGGGAAAGATTCCTGAAAGTAGAGGTGGAATTATTGTTTAGGAATAATGGCAGTCCTGTTCTGGAGTTATCTCTGTCGCCTTGTGCTGCCCCAGATAGTAGCCATACCTAATAGACTTTCCTGCTATAGAATTTTATCTTCTCTTAATTCTTTTTTTTTTTTTTTTTAGTGAGGCAATTGGGGTTAAGTGACTTGCCCAGGGTCACACAGCTAGTAAGTGTTAAGTGTCTGAGGCCGAATTTGAACTCAGGTACTCCTGACTCCAAGGCTGGTGCTCTATCCACTGTGCCATTTAGCTGCCCCTTCTCTTAATTCTTAGGTGTGTCTCTCCTGATATCTAGTTGGCTGAGTGAAACTTTGTCTCCTAATTCCTTGATATGTCCTAATTTATCCTAATATCCTAATTTAGCCCCATGTCATTTTTCATTGTGTCTTTAGATCCCCCAGTGGTTTGTGTGTAGTAAGTGCCTAATAATAACTTATTGAAATAAACTTAAAAAACAAACAAACAAACAAACAATAACAGGGTACTAAAATGGAGCAAACATTGTGTCTGAACTCAGAAGACCTGGGTGGGTTCAAATGCCATCTCTGATACTACTACCATGGACCTAGGTTTTCTGACATGAAATATGATGGGCTTACTCATAGATGGCCTATGAGTTCTTTCTAGCTCATGATCCATAATCTTGAAATCTGTAAAATGATTGGGTTTGTTGGGGTTTGTGTAGATCTCATGCCATCCATACCTTCTCATTCTATGTGATTCTTATAAATGCCCTAAAAGTGGTCCATAAAATTAACTAGCATGCTAGGTGTCTGAGTCTCTTAACATTTTGGGGGTACCAATGTAGTTCTTGGGTTTTCTTTCTTTTATCTCTCACTCTTACTCCATCTGTTTATCTCATCTCTTACTCCAACTGTTTCTTTTTCTGACCATGTATTTCATAGATGACATCTTCATGTTGCTTCTTGTATTCAAATCACTGCTGATAATACAATAAAGACTGCTTTCATCCCTTGTTAGGGTCTTTGTTGTACTTGAGTCATTGATAACTTATTTTTTGGAGGCTGTGGTATGCCAGGATTCACTGCCATTGACTGTCAGCAAGAGAATACTGGTCTTATAAAGAGTGCATTCTTGGGGGTAAAAGCACCATCCCTGGATTCAGGATGACCTGAGTTGAAATCCAGCCTCAGCCACTTAACAGGTATTAGCTGTGTGACCCTGGGCAAGTCACTTAACTCTCGTTGCCAGAAAAAAAATAAATGCATTCTTTCTCAGTGATTAGATTAAAGATCATTAAAAACACTATTTATTTGCCCAGATTCTATCCTGCCCAGCCTTTCCCTTTTATTCAATTCTAATAGAATCTACTCATTAGTCAATTGGAGATACATTTGTCTACTTATGACCTGAGTACTATGAAAATAATTGTTTTGGGAAGAAATGGCAAGCATCACTGATTGATACTCTGTGGCTAATATCTACCACAAATAACAAAAAATTATTACATAAGGTATTGTCTGAAGAATTGTACAAACTGGTACAAAGAATGGTAAGAACATGGCTATTCTTTCTTTAGCATTGAGATGATGATGCTGTCCAGTAAAGCAAAAGAATATTTGTAATGAGAACACTTTGTAATGTCAATAATTCTGTAATAATGAAATCTCAATGCAGAAGTGATTATAGCATAGACCATTGGTATATAAAAACATATCTGAGAGTGGCAGGAAATGAATTTATGAATTTGCCCAAGGAATTCTCTCTCATTCTCTTTCTCTTTCTCTCTCTCTCTCTCTCTCTCTCTCACAAACATTGGTTATAGTCAAGACCCATAGTGTCAAATAGAAACAGATCACCATGGGCCACATAATGACTTAGAAAACCACAAATGAACATTATCTATATTTTATTATATTTTTATTCATTTTGTTAAACATTTCTCCATTCTATTTTAATCTTTTGAGTTATACCAGAGAATTATGCTAATAAGCAGCCCATCTGAGTTTGACACCCCTGGTCAAGAGCATTAACCTATTTCTGCCTTCTGGCTGAGTCACTTCTAGTGGAAAAACATCCCACACACAAAGGATCTGCATGTCTACATTTTTATTTTCAGTATACATGACTTTAAGTGTGGGAACTCTCTTTACCAAAACAGTTCATAAGGTCTAGGACTTATTATATGAGTGCTGTCTTATAGAGTTGTAGAGGGGCAGCTAGGTGGCACAGTGGATAAAGCACCGGCCCTGGATTCAGGAGTACCTGAGTTCAAATTTGGCCTCAGTCACTTGACACTTACTAGTTGTGTGACCCTGGGCAAGTCACTTAACCCCCATGCGCCCCCCACACACACACACACACACAAAGAGTTGTAGAATCAGAGAGATGTTAAGAGAATTTTGGGATCAGATTTCCAAATCAGGTCATCCTGAATTGTCAATTATGTGTATATAAAGTATACACTCTACACTAAACATGGCTAATATCCTTGGAAATGAAAACAATAACTAACAACTAGGAGTGTCTTGAATCAGCCTCAAATTTATACATTTGATGTCAAGATCCATTTTATTTTGAATAACAGGTTCTGTCTTGATTAGAGCTATTAATGACAAGTAAAAAAATGGTTTCTGAAAGTCATACATTTTACATTAAGGCTCTAGACTGAGCTAACACTTTCATGTGTGAACAATGATATATTGAATCAAAGGATAAAGTTTCACTTTAATAAAAAATGAACTTCAGTAATAGCAATGTTAACTGAAGAGAAAGGATTGAATTTTCAAATTCTCTACTGTTGCAGATATCAGACACTATTCTATAGCCCTGTGCATATACATGTGTATACATCAATGTATACAAGCCTGCACAAATTCCCCACTTAACAAAGATTCTTTCCTAGAAATTATTTATTAGAGTGAAAGCCATTAAGTGAAGAATTATGGTTCTGTATGAGGGTTTTATTGTGTGTAGATTAGCATTTTAGTTTGCAAGAAGGGAAACAAGGAAGGGGGAGAAAGGAAGACGAGGTGACAAGGGGGAAGACAAGAGATTTCAGAATGGTTTACTGTGTGATATAAAGGAAGTAAATTCTAAATAGAAATGACTTTCAAAATTTTACCTCTGGGAGGTAAATTAAGCTTCTGTTGTTGTTGCTTCTCTCTCACTGCTTCACCCTGAGGATGAAGGACTAGGCATCTGCTGCAGCCCCAGTTCACTGCCTTAGTGCCTCCCCACAGAGTTGAAGGTACCTTGGAAATTGAACCAAATACCCAAAGGGGCCACCACACATCCTACCTCTTTCCTAGCCAAGTATCTTCTAGGGCAGTTAACCACATTTGGATGCACTCAAGCTTAGTCATGACAGCTGGAACCTCCTGCCTTGCTTAGCTACTGGTGCCATGAAGCTTCAGTCCAAGGGACACAGAAACAAGAAGAAAATTGGGGAGATAAGCAGCTGGTTATGGGTGGGTGTGGGAGAGGCTGAGTGCTAACTGGCTTTTCTCTTGAAAGTGGCCAACAGCTGGGAGCTGCTGACTATTGTTTTAATTGATCCTTTTATCTGTCTTTAATGCCACATTCAGAAACCACCTAACAGGTGTGTTTTGCTTTGTGAACAAAGGTTTAAGTAATGCAGTACTCTCACTGTAATGAAAACATTCTCATGAATGTGAGGAATTTACTCAAGATGTTTCTGTGTACCTCTGTAGAAAATTATCATTTGATAGCCCAAGTTAATGGAGGGGATAAGAACCAAAGTTCAATCAAAAGTCACCAAAATGGCGGATCTGGAATCCACTGTATGATTTTATCTTGCCATCTCTGGTCTCCTCCATTCAAGTTCCTCTATAGTGCCTCCTTGTGGTATGGAGGTGATCCTATAGTTTAATCTCTGGCAGGTCTAATTAAGATGGAAAGATTTTCAGTACAGAACAGTGTACATGAAAGCATCGGAGTATAAGGCCCCCTAGGTGAGAAAAGCATCATCAGTTTAGCAGAAGACCAGGCACCCCATTTTAGAGGTCTTGTTGTTTGCATGAAAAAAAGGGGAACTTACATTGACAAAGTAGTAATTCCTTGCAATATAAAAATGAGATATCTCCTGTAAAGAATTAATTGTTATTTGATGTTTTTATGCCTAGGCAAGCATTGGCCTGGGGCTCCGCAAACCACACGGTGCTCTACCCACTGGTTGTAGCCGTTACCAGGGCTCTGGCCCCTCACATCATCATCACTCGCCAACGCCTACATGGGCCTGGCAAAATTATAATGATTGGAAGCTTAGTGAAGGCAGTCATGTGACCGTCAGAGCGGCTATCCCATTGGCTGGGACTCTGTGGGGTGTTTCTAGGTTTGGGGGAGGAGAATTGGGCATTCTAGGTGGAAGCTGGAAAGTGACAGACTTTCTGCTGCGTATTTTCAGCTGATTCCTGGGCGGTGGTATTTTTCAGGTATTATAATTTCCCTTCCCCCATTTTATTTCCTTTCCCTTGATCCTACTGATCCTGTTTGTGTTTTTTTTTTTTAAGTTCGTTCTTGTTAAAATAAATCTTGTTCTGTTTTGAGGGAGGCTGCTGGTTTCCTTCCTTGCCCCAATATTGCGACGATCCGCTTAGCTAGCACTCCCCAATTAAAAATTGGTCCCCACACTCCCAAATCAACTATGGTTCACTGAGCCCACTGATAAAGTTGATTGAACTACAGTGACTTATGGTGGGACAGGGAAGTAAACTGAAGCTCAGAGAGAGAGGTTAAGCAAGTGGCTCAATGGTTTTTAAATTTTTTTAAAATAATAAACATTTTTATTTATAGTTTTGGGTTCCAATTTTTATTCCTCGTACCCTCCCTCCCCTCCCCCCTCCCTGAGGTGGTAAGCAATCAGATATAGATTATATGTGTATGATTATGTAAAACATTACCATATTAGTCATTTTATACAAGAAAACTTGAACGAAAGGGAAAAAATTAAAGAAAGTGAAAAACACCATGTTTCAGTCTGTGTTCCATCAATATCAGTTCTTTCTTTGGAGGTGGATCGTATGTTTCATCAATAGTTCTTTGGGATTGCCTTGGATCATTGTACTGTTGAGAATAGTTAAGTCTTTTCACAGTTCTTCAAATAATATTGGTATCTCTGTGCACAATGTTCTCTTGGTTCTGCTCGTTTCACTATACATTAGTTCATACAAGTCTTTCCAGACCTTTCTGAAATCATCCTGCTTTTCATTTCTTATAGCACAATAATATTCCATCACCATCATATACCACAGCTTGTTTAGCCATTGCCCAGTTGTTGGGAATTCCTTTGATTTTCAATTCTTAGCCACCACAAAAAGAGCTGCTATAAATATTTTTGAACAAATAGGTATTTTTCTCTTTTGGGGGATGTCTTTGTCATATAAATCTAGCAGTGATATTGCCGGATCAAAGGGTAGGCTCAGTTTTTTTTTTTTTCCAAAGTTTTTGTTTTTTTGTTGTTGTTGTTTGTTTGTTTTTTAGTGAGGCAATTGGGGTTAAGTGACTTGCCCAGGGTCACACAGCTAGTTAAGTGTTAAGTGTCTGAGGCTGGATTTGAACTCAGGTACTCCTGACTCCACGGCCAGTGCTCTATCCACTGCGCCACCTAGCTGCCCCAAAGGGTATGCTCAGTTCTATAGACCTTTGGGCATAGTTCTGAATTGTTCTCTAGAATGCTTGCATCTTTTCATAACTCCACCAACAGTGGATTAGCATCCCAGCTTTTACACATCCCCTCCAACATCCAATATTTTCTGTTTTTCTTATATTTGAAGTGGCTCAATGTTAAAGAAGTTTTACCCCAGGTTCTACCAAAGCTACCTCTAACACTAAGTACGCACTTAGAAGAAAGGGAAGAAATTGAGCATGCTCAGTGGCAGGGAGAAACCTTTCAAGCATGATCAATCAACCAGCATTCATCTATTAAGCCACTCCAGCATTTGTAGCTCTGTACTAGGTGGAAAGAACAAAATTACAAGAAAAGAAACAATCTCTACATTCTAGGAGCATAATTGAAGAAAGAGAGACAACATGGACAAATATACATGTGTTACAAATGAAAGACTGCAAATAGACATAAAGTGTTAAAAGTTTGAAGGAGACAGTACTAGCATTTGGCAGAATAAGGAAGGGTTTTAAGTCAAAGGTGGTGCTTAAGTTATGTCTTGAAGAAAGAGGGTTTCTACGGGGGGGGAAAAAGGAATTGGTTATGTTTATTATTATTATCACCATTAATATTATAGTAACATGACGTTGTACAATATATTTTATTGCTTCTTATTGTACTATTGATATTAATATTATTTACTGTTTTTGGTGTTAATGATGATGATAAATAATAGAGTGGATGATTTCTTTGGGGTTTTTTTGTGCATTCATTTAGGTTATGATCCATTCTTCACGAGCCTCTTTGTGGTTTTCTTAGTAGTAGTCATTTCCTTCTGCAGCTCATTTTACAGATGAGGAAATAGAGGCAACCATGATTAACTGTCTTGCCCACGGTCACATAGCTAGTAAATGTCTGAGGCCAGATTTGAACTCAGGGGTCTGTCTTCCTAACTCTAGGCCTAGCACTCTATCCACTGTGCCACCTAATTGCCTCAGATAATTTCTAGATGCTTGGAAAAAAATGAGGAGACTATTTGTCAAAGAAATGCCTTCTGGGAGTTTGAATTCAGGAAGGCACCCATGCCTTTCTTGTTCTGGCAAAAAAAGATGAAGGGTCTGTTGAAGGAAACAATGTGTTTTTTCACCACAGTGGACATACAGCTGCTTGGTAGCAGAAAGCTGCCTGAGCTGGTATACAGTAAGATTTCTTTTCTTTCCCAACATTCTTTCTAGTTATTTCCATTTTAGCTGATCTAGTTTGTGTCCACTAGAAAAGGAATTCTACCAAATTGAAGTTACCTTTATGAGGCAATGACTGAGTATCAGATAGTTTTTTCTATCCTTTGCCATCATTCATGGTGGTTGTTTTAAAAGAAGGAGAGGAGAGCTTGTGTTCCTTAATCACAGGGACAACTTTTAAAATGCTATAAAAGTCCTAAGCTGTAGCTGGTCACACTGTCTTGTAATTCTTGAAGAGACCATATTCACAGAGAAATCAATAAAGTCTTCACCCAAGGATCATCTATAGCTTGAAGCCCATAGTTAAAATCTCCTTGCCCATCAAAAAGCCTAGAGTGGCTACCATTTGCAGCTCATTTTTCATTTTCTTTTCTCCAAAATTTCCCTCAATTTCTTCTCCTTCATCTAACTACCTGCTTAATGCTAGAGGTGGAGGCAAGAGCATCTGGTTCAAATACCACCTCATTTATTCCCCTCCTCTGTAACCATGAGCTGCTCATTTAAGGTCTTTCAGCCTCAGTTCATCTGGAAAATGGTGATCATAATAACACCTCACCTCATAGGGTTGTTGTGAAGACTGAATGGGAGAATTGTGTCAAGCATTTTTCAATGAAAAAATGTAAACTGTTAGTTGTCACAAAATATTTATATCTGCCAAGCTCAGGTCATGGGGTCACTTACTGTTTTCTGATTTCTGATCTGCTTTGTGCTGTGGCAACTCTCTCTAGTCCCGGGTGACATGAGTGATGCGCTTTATAATACAGATCACATGCTCTGATCAACTACCAAGCATTTATTAGGGTCCTACTATGTGCCAGGTACTAGCAATGTTAAGACAAGAAATAAAATTCCCATGCTCAAGTAGCTTATATTTTAATATCAAAAGTAAATAATGTATAAAATGTCTAAGGTAAATCAATATGGGATAAGTATATAAACCCATTCTAACTGAAATATTCAGGGATTTTAATGATACTGAAGCATACTGGGGCCCTTGTATGTAGACTACTCAGAGGGCTTCTGTTGGAGAATATATTTGAGTATGAAAATCTCTTTTCCATATCTTCCCAGGAGAAAGGAAAATCTAATATCCATAGTCTTGAAGTCATAAATCATGCTAGTCCTTAGACCCAAATATTTTTAAATGCTAGTAGTAGTAGTAGAAATAGGAAGAGGAAGAGTCACAAGAGCGAAGTCAGTGGTGGTAATGGTGAGGTGGTAGTGGTAGTTATCTGTATTATTGTTGTTGTTGCTATCTTACTTCTAGTAGTGGGGATGCCCTTGTGGTTCTCTCTCCGCCTTTCCTCACCCAAATACCTAGATACTTTCTTGACCAGCAGCAGATATTAGGATCACAGGTAAGGGCTATAATTTGTAACCTTGGAAATAAACTGAGGCCTCTTGGTTCAACATCGGTTCCTCTGCACCTGCAGCAATTTTACCTTTGTTCTCTTGAACTCAGTTATTTCATCTGAAAAATAAGGAGGTTAGACTAGATGACATCTAAAATTCTTCACTGCCCTTAAAACTCTGCTCTCATCTCCTACCTTCAGCTGAGTTAGCCTGTTCCTGGGTCATAACAACAGAAAAACTTTAGGAAGGTTCACATTTTACTTCTTGAGCACAGGGAGATGTTTGGGATTGTAGAGTGAAGACTTGAACGAAGGAATCAACAAAGGCATTTTGAAGAAGGACTTGGGTGATCAGCACAAAGGGCCCCCCAGCATGGAGCTAAAGTAGGTGATGAGTTCCTCCAGCTCAGGGACTGTGTCTCACTTTTCTTTGGATCTCCAATGATTAGCACATTCCCTGGCATACAACAGATGCTTAATAAATGCTAGCTAACTGATTAACTTAAAATCAGAAGGAGCCTTAACAGTAAATTAATCTCATCCTTGTCAGCTGCACAAACAGAGAGCATGGCAAAGGGGGCAGTGACGAAGGGTCAACACTGTGAAATGGGGCAGCCAACTTATTGGGGAAGGAGAGAAGTAGGAGCTCAGTACGGGACTAAGGAAGGTTAGGGACTGAATGGATTGAAATGACCTTGGGATGCCTTGTGTATGGTCTGTGGTAAAGGTATGGCATTTTTCAGGGGGTTTGTGTGTGTGTGTGTGTGTGTGTGTGTGTGTGTTTGTGTGATACACAACAAACACATGCGCATACACGCAGAGAGATAAGGAAAACATTAAAACATATACCTCCCACAACTTCAGATCAATCAAAAGGATGCATTAAATACATTGTGCCAGTCATTGTCCTCGATCCTAGTGGTGCTCGCTCCTTTGCGCTCTCTCTCGCTCTCGCTCTCTCTCTCTCTCTCTCTTTGGCTCTTTCTCTGGCTCTTTGTCTCTCTCTCTCTCTCTGTCTCTCTGTCTCTCTGTCTCTGTCTCTCTCTCTCTCTCTCACACACACACACACACACACACACACACACACACACACACACGCCAAATGGCCTTTCCTCTCAAGGACCTTAGATTATCTCTGTAGACATCCATATTTACATCTACCTCTATTTCTTTTTCCTTCTGTAGCATGCACCAGACTACATTAGAGCCATATTTCACTGGGGAATTCTGGTCCTCCAGAGTCATGCATATATTACAAATAAATCATTTTTAGCCACCAGGGTAGAATGATTACTGAGACCAAGATTTCAGAAGCCACTATATATAAGATACTAAGGAACTTTAATTAAATTAAAGCATATGTGTGCATACACATACATAGATACACATAAATAATACAGATATAGATACATATATACACATATATACATATGTACTAAGGCATATATGTCTATACAAGTATATATGCATACAGACTCATGCATGTATTTGTTGTGTATTGTATATGCCATATAATATCATACATACATACATACATGCGAAATACACACTACGATAAGCCATGTCTATATCAGTATATACATAGATTTTTGCATATGATTCTTTGTGACCCCATGGACCATGGAGTTTTCTTGGTAAAGACATTGGAGTGGTTTACCATTTCCTTCTCCAGTGAATAAGGCAAATCAAAGGTAAGTGACTTGCCCAGGGTCACACAACTAATAAATGTCTGAGTTTGGAACTGAACTCAGATCTTTCTGACTCCAGGGCCTGTGCTTTGTCTCCTGGGCCACCTAGATGCCTCCATTTATATTGCTACATATGTCTAAAATAAGTGTGTGGGGGCAGCTAGGTGGCGCAGTGGATAAAGCACCGGCCCTGGATTCAGGAGTACCTGAGTTCAAATCCGGCCTCAGAAACTTAACACTTACTAGCTGTGTGACCCTGGGCAAGTCACTTAACCCCAATTGCCTCACTAAAAAAATAAATAAATAGATAAAAATAAAATAAAATAAGTGTGTGTGTGTGTATATTGTATACAAATAAAATATATACACATATATAGATAGGTGGATAGATGGATGGATGGATGGATGGATGGATGGATGGATGGATGGATGGATGGTGGATGGATAGACAGACAGACAGAATTATGACATTAAGCTATTGCTGCTGGATTGAAAAGATGGAGCCCCCTCAGCATCTTTCTAAGGGAACCCTCTCAATGTCAGACCCTGTAACTTGTCTGGGGCAAGTCGAGACCGTGGGAGAGCAAGGCCTGTAATGAGAGATCAATCAAGCTCCTTTTTCTTACGCTCTTTAGCTCCTTAAAATCCCACCCTGACACCCCAGGGACAAAGTACTTAAAGAGGATGTTTGGGATTCATATGTAGCTCTCCTCAAAGGCAAAGTGAGAAAACAAAATGCTCAATACAATATAAATCAGGTATGAGCCAAGTACTTCACTCCCACACTGCAAAGGCGTACTAAACAGATGCAAGGGTGCATGACCAACCACCTTTCACAACAAAGTCACTCCTAAGAGCAGTTTTCTGGAAGGCTGATACTGAAAGACCACGTGATCCAAGTACAGGCTTGTCGTGCTGCTGCCAAGGCCTGGGACATCCCACACTGGCTCTAGACTGTCCCATGTTATCTGGAAGACCTAACCAGAAACTGGGTCTCTTCCCCTCCCTTGGCCAGTATGTGTGAGCCTGGGCAAGTCTCCTCACCCTGTTTGCCTCAATTTCCTCATCTGTAAAATGAGCTGGAGAAGGAAATGACAAACCACTCCAATACCTTTGCCAAGAAAATCCCAAATGGGATCATGAAGAGTTGGATATGACTGAAATGGCTGAACAGCCAAAATAATATATACGTACATATTATTATATATCTATATGCATGTGACACCATACCAATGTTGTAGATGCACATATTTTTGGCTTGGACTTGTTATTTCATAGGTCTGGGAAATTCCTGGTGTGAAAATATCATGTCTCTATGCAGATTGTTACCGTATCTATAACTTATAACTTTAGAAAGTGGCTTGAGGTAGGAATGTTACTGTATCCTAACTAAATATGATATTGTATTTAACCAAAAAAGAAAAAAAAAAGACTAACAAAAACATAGCTCCTGCTATGCTAATACAGTGTATTATTTGCTGAAAAGCATCAACCTTTATATGTGAAAAATGAAAAAAAAAAAAAGAGCTCACCCTGCCTTCCTTTGGTGCTTTGCAAATTAAACAATATTTCTTGAATTTCCAATATTCTCTGAGATTCGTATCACTAATGAGCTTATACATAGTAGGCACTTAAATGTGGAATATAGTAGAATGAGGCTCCAATGAAAGAGAAAAAGTATTATTTCATGAATATCATTTGTCCATTTTGTTCTCATATCAGTGTCTATCAATCAACAAGCATTCCTTAATTTCATTTCTGAATATTTGACCTTTTTTTTCCCTTCTCAGTGAGTGTCCCCTATAACAAAGAATATTTAAATGAAGAGAAAAACAGAACAGCACATCACCTGAGTTTCACAGTGTATGATATTTCACATCTATAGATCCCCACCTCTGGGAAAAAATGAAAAAAAAAAAAGGAGGGAGGTACATTTTCTCAATTCTCCTCCAGGGCCAGCATTCTGTTTTGTTTGTTTTTCTCATTTACATGAGTATTCATTAAGTATATTGTTTTCTTATTTCTAAACCTAATCCTTTTGAACCCTGGGAGTACCAGTTGGAGGTCCCAAGTCAATAAGGCAGTAAATAGTATCACACTGGCCTGAAAGAGACAGTCCAGGCTGGCAGACTGTCTACATGAGTGCCTCACTTCTTTCCAGGGAGTAGATTAATCATTGGGTCTGGCTGATTATATTTAACTTTGCCAGTTCAGAAGCAGATGGTGTCTCAAATGGATGTGGCTCTAACTTTTGATCAAACTTTTCAGCACAGTTTATTCATTAGGGGAGGGGCTGTCAAAGTGGCATAACTGAAAACCCTGGTCTGTGCAGTCCTTTTCTCTCTAGGTTGAGATGTTCAAGTGTGTTGGGTGGGGGTTCATATGTGTGTCAGAACTTAATTCCTTCCACATCTTATTGTGACTAGAGATGGCTCCAATGGGGAAAAGGGCTTTGTAAGAGTTTCTAAGTAAAAGAGGGGAGAGAATATCAAGATAGTGTTGCTGGCTTTACTTCCCTGCCCAGTGGGAAATAATCCTAAACCCTAATTGTGCCTCTAACCCCAAGGTTTTTAAAGAAGGAGGTGGGATAGTGAAAACCAGCCTGGAGCCCTACAAAGGAAATCTTTTCACATCAATAGGAGGCCCAGGTCTCTCTTTGGTGTAGTTGCAGCACAACTGGATTGCTTCTACCAAGTTACCTGTATGATGCAGGCAGGTATAGCAGTAGTTTCTGAAAGTCTCCTCTCTGAGAAGAAGCGATTTACTTGGGGCTTGGTAAACTGATGTTTGGTGGAGAAGAATAAGGAGGAGGAAATGATGATGATGATGACGACGACGATGAGTAAGAGAAGGAGGAGACAGGGGAAGAGGAGGAGAAATTGTAATTCCATTGTAAGCTTGATATCACGATAAAGGTCATAAAAATGAGTTAGATAAAAGCTAATTGAGTATAGAGACTTAATTTTCAGTTTGAACCCTTATTTTTACCTTAATATATTTTATGTATCATACCCCTCTGAGAGACTCCCCTAATTTGTAGCTTTGCTCATGCAGTATGTGTCCCCAGAGGGTGGTTTCTCCTCCCATGTTCAACCTGGATCAACCTTCTCAAAAATATAGTGCATAAGCCACTACCAGTGTTCCTCGCCTTAACAGACATCCTGTAGACACAATTTGCTAAAAATAAAGATATTCACTACAATGACAGAGTAAGAACAGTAGATATAAAATAACTCTCCCCCAAAATATCCAGGACACACTCTCCCACCAAACTACCCAATATAGTGGGAATATGGGTACAAGTTTGGAGTACTTTTGTTATAAGACAAATGCACAGGAAACACCTGGGACCAAGGCAATTAATCCATGCCTAACTAGATTAGACTATAGACTCCT